>NC_029794.2:116509472-116512699 GCF_000816755.2 Arachis ipaensis
CACAATTCTGCCTACACAATGAACAGCCACACAATTCTGCCTACACAATTCTGCCTACACTATGAACAGCCACACAATTCTACCTACACAATGAACATTACCAATTCTGCCTATACAATTCTGCCTACACAATGAATATTAACAAATTTCAGCTTATTTAGCAAAGGAATGAACAGAAATTGAGCAACAAATTACAGCTTATTTACAAAATAGAGTAACAAATTTGAGCAGAGGAACGAACAGAAATTGAGCAACAAATTACAGCTTATTTACAAAATAGAGTAACAAATTTGAGCAGAGGAACGAACAGAAATTGAGCAACAAATTACAGCTTATTTACAAAACAGATTATTTATTTCTCATGCTATTGAGCAGAGGAACGAAGAAGGAAGAAGATGAGCAGAGGAAGTTCACAGATACTCGAAGTTCACATAGGAAGTTCACAGAAAATTAAACAGAAATCTAAGTTCAGTAGTTCACAGAGGAAGTTCAGAGTATCAATTTCATGTTTCTTATACTAGAGAAGATGAGCAGAGGCGAAGAACAAAGAAGATGAGCAGAGGACGAGTCACTCACCTGGCGTCGATGGAGGGCTACTGGTGTTGACTGTTGAGGACCGCGCGACGATGAAGACGATGCGAGCTACTGCCTGCTGGTGTTCAGAAGATGAAGACGATGGAGATGGAGGGCTACTGGGCAGGGAACCAGGCGACGATAGAGGGTTACTGGGGCTGAGGACCAGGCAACGGCGGTGGCTAACGACCTGAGACCGCGGCGACGAAGGAGGGCGACTGGGCGGCTAGGGTTCACGGCGGCTAGGGTTCACTGATTCACTCACTGTGAGATGAATCATGAATGAATGGGGTCGGTTGAGTTTTTTATTTTTTATTTTTAATTTTTACAATAAAACGGCGTCGTTTAGCAGAACCGGCCGGTCACCAGTTCGGTTCAACCGGCCGATTTTTGGCCGGTTTACCGGTTTTTCAGCGGTTCTTTCTGGCGCGGTTTTAAGAGGGGGACCGGACCGTTTGCATCACCGGTTCGCGGTTAAACCGGTCGAACCGGCCGGTCCGGTCCGGTTTTCAGAACCTTGGTTTTAATACATCTAACTTTTGTAATTATCCGTTTAAGATATTTATAACTTGAACCGCTAACTCAACATGTTGATAACATGATACATGGCCCCTAATTGACACTTGCCCCTTTTAATTAAACACATCATCATCTAATCCCATATTCTTCTCTCTTAATCACCGAACCAAAAGGAAAAGAGAGAGCGAGAACCTTGAACACTACAAGAATTTAACAGATTAGCGACGGATTTTTGTGAGAAATTTTTTTGTCACTAATTCATCACTAACTAGCGAGAAATTAGTGACGTACTAACGACAAACTTAATAAACGGTCACAAAATATCCGAACTTGAGAATAACGACTGATTAGCGAGAGATTCACGAGTAAGTTTTTTCTCGCAAATTGAGTTATGTAGCTAAATAAAGAGCGGGAAAAATTTTCTCGCTAATTTGTCACAAAATAATTAGCGAGTGACAATGTTCTAGCAAATTAGTCACTTGTGGGTTCAATCGAATAAAAGTAAAGTAGTGAGGAATACTGTTGTCACTATTTTGTCGTAAGTGTTTGATATACAATAATTAGCGAGAAATAATTCACACACTAATTCGTCGCTAAATAAAATTTGTGAGAAAATAAAATTTAGTGAGGAACAATGTTCCTTGCTAATTCGTCACAATGATTTAAAATGCATTTTGCGATGGACAATTTCCTTTCCAATTTGTCACCAAAGTTTTTTTTTAGCGAGCAAGTAGTTTCTCGCTAATTTGTCGCATACCATTGTAAACTTCAAAATTAGGGTAGCGACAAAAAATAGTCGTCGCTAACTCGTCGCAATGGATAAATCATTCAACTAAATAATAGATATTGAAAATATAGATATTGAGTGCCTAGGACCTAAGTAGCGAAAAAATTTGCGACCATTTAACAACTGACACACTTCGTTCGCTGATTTCAAGTCGCTGATTAGCGAGCGAAATACATTGATCGCTAAGTTGTCGCAAGTTTAATTTAGCAAGTAACTTGGCAACTGCAATCTTGTCGCAAAGCAAAAGCTATACCCTACCTATTTTGTAGCAAATTACTCACTAATCTCGTTAGAAATTTGTCGCAGAGTTTTAACAACTCCAAAGCTAACTGAGAAAATTTTAGAAGTAAATAGTCGAAATTGAGTCACTAATCAAAAGCTTATTTAGTGAGGAATTAGCGACCGCTTAACAACTGTTAGACTTTCCTCGCTTATTTCATGTTGCTACTAATTTGTGAGGAAAAACGTTAGTACTTATTCTGTCCTTGTTTTATTTTGCGCTATTAATCGCTAACCTCTATATAAATCCATGAAAACTTCATGAAAAGTTTGAAGTAAATTTGCAAAGCACGCTAATATAATCTGTCACTAATCTAAAGCTATTTTAAATGAGAGATCATTAAAGTCTAAAAATCATGACTAATAATTAGCTAGCTAATTTTTAATAACTAATAACTTACAATATTCTAGCAACATGTCAATTCTCAAAAATTTCACAAACAACTCAAATCAAAAGCTTTTCTTTAAAAAAGATTTTTTTCAATTAGATCACAAATTTATCGTTATTTTTTATGAGAAATTTGTTGTTAATTTGAATTGAAGTTTTAAATTAATATAATTTAAAGACAAATTTAAAAATTTAATATTTTTAGAAAATGAGAGCATAATATTGATAATTTTTAATCAAATATACTAGAAAATATATATAATAGATAAGATAATTAAATTATTATATATGAGGATTTATTTACATATGATCGTACAAGTTTTATTAGAATTATTTTGGAATTTATACAAATCCATTTGTTATTGGCAAAATAGCATATCTCATTTATATGCCCTTACTATTTTTGGTTTTTCATGATATTTCTTAACTCGGCAAGTCAAGAATTAATCCGTTACAGATTGGAGTTCTATTTAATAGTTTGTTACTAGCCAATAAATTATTGTATATAGGAGATGAGATTCAAATACCGAATACTTATTTATTATTTGTTTTTATATGATATATATTGTTCTATAAATTATACTTTAAATAAATTTTATTATATACAAAGTATCCAATAATGTATATTTAATTAAATTGAACTGATTTTTAAGATTTTTGTTATGGAAATAAAAATTTTAA
>NC_029794.2:116512765-116525938 GCF_000816755.2 Arachis ipaensis
TAGGCTGACTCAAAAAAAAATCTGGAGGAATACCTCGACCAGGCCGGGGCATAGCTCGATCACCCAGCTCGGCCCGCCCTGGTGAGGTTTCATACTTCTCCAAATGTTAGTTAGGGCACGCAGCGGCAGCGCATAAGGCCACGCACCCTCTTCTCTAGCACGTAGTAAGGCACAACCCTGACCTGAACTCCCTCTTCTCTCAGCACACAGCCATGCACCCTCAGCCCCCACCTTACGCATGGCGCCACCCTTTCCCTATCAGCCCTCTCTCTGTCTCTCACCAGCCACCATCACTACTCACCAGCCTCAGCGACGATGACACCAGTGGCTGCGAAGTGCGACAGTGCTTCTATGCTCCCTGTCATCGGCTTCTTCTCTACCACCGTCACTCCATTAGTCAGCCACCACCTCTGCTCTACTTCCCAAAATTGTCTTCTTCTTCTTTGCTCCCGGTCGTCTTCTTCTTCTGTTCTCGGACCATTGTTCTCAAGCTCAGGTAAATAATTAATGTTCTGATTATTGGATATTTTACTTAGGAATTTTGATTATTGCTCTGATTAGTATTTTGATTATTTTTCTGATTAGTATTTTGATTATTGTTCTGACTTCTGATTACCAGTGATGTTTTTTTCTTTTTTCTTGAAAAAATTCATTATTGATGGTATTTTAGTGTTCTGATTTTTATTCTGAAAGTAGTGGCTAAAGCTAATGATATGTAAACAACACTCATCAAGTGTGAACAAGTAGCCTAATAATTTGCTACTTTACAAGAACAAAAGATGACCAAGTTTAGTTAACCAAATAGAGGCAATTATCTAGGATCAAATGAAACAATGATCGCAGAATGCCATGTGGATATTCTTCTTCTTTGCAAAACATTGATATTTATCTAAACTTAAGTTCACAACACACGGAATGCATTTCACTAAAGTACAAAACATATGGCCATTTCAGATCACTATGGAGAAATCTATCAGTAAATAGTTTCAAAGAAATAAAGCATTACTTTTCTTTTATATCCTCTGATCCAGTATTATCACTTCTGCTCAATTAGTAACTCAATCCCTACCTTTACTATTATATTGGATGAATGGATGTGCATATTTCTTGTATTTCTTTCATCTTATTTTTGTCAAAATAGCAAACATAAATACGGATAACAGCAGCTCCATAAAAATGGCATGTGACCAGCAGTTCATACATGCCTCATGAGTAAACTAAATATTTGCTTTGATTATTACTTTTTTTCTGATCTGTTCTAAATTTAATTGATGCGGTTATTTTTTTAAATTTAGTTGATGTGGTTATTGTTCTTACTGTTTTGTTTTAATTTGTACTTAATAACTTAATCTTTTTGTTAATGCTCATGATTTATTTCTAATTATTTTGTGACACACATGTTATAATAGACAATTAGGCTTGAAGTTTAGACAATGTATAACTCACTGTAGTACTTTTCTATGTGCTGAATTTCTACTTTTTATTTAGCTCAAATAGTAGAGAATGTTGCAGAAAAGAGAAAGGAATTGGCCACTTGTCAGGGTCAAATCATCAAGACCTTCAAGTACACTGAAGCTCTCAAGAACAAGGCTATAGAAGAGGTATTTATTTTTTAGTCTGTGTATTTAAGTTGCATTATAATTATAAAACATATATAAGAGCTTCAAATGGCTGATGATTGAAGCAGCTGAATTTCCTATGTTTGTCATTTCATAGAATAAGATATGATTGAGTGCCTTCTAATTACCATTAAAGTGCCGAATATGTGTGCCTCTTGTAGGCTGTGAAGGTGGAAAACATGGTAAAGTTGAAGGAAGAATTTGATTACGAAAGCTTAGCTAGAAGGTTAGATGTAGAATTAGACAAGCTTATTATGGAACACGAAAGGCAACAAAAGGCATTTGAGGATGAGATTGAGAGGATGGCCACAGAAGCACAACTTCGGTTATCTGAGGCTCAAAGGAACTACATTGATCTATTGGAGGTTGGTTAAATATATAAATTCTATTTAACTGTGTCATTTTTTTGCAATTTATGTGAAAATATTTCTTTATCCTTTCATCCAAGAAAGAAAACTTTACACATAGTATGTGGCTACTGTAACACCCTAATACTCAAATCCTTATGCTCGAGTCATAAGTCAATGATATTACGGTGGTACGACCCTCAGGTGGATTTTTAATATATAAATATAGGTAATTTCGAAAAGAGTATTAATCGAGAAGCCTGAAAAGAGTAGAAATAAAATCGCGAAGGCGTATCACTCACGTTTCGACAACGAAAAGTTAAACTGCTAAGCCAAACGTGATATACGGACAAGGCATAAAGGAGATTAAGAGATAGATATATATAACATAAGTAAATAGCCACTAGTCGCGACCCACGAAGTTTAGGCCGGCTAGGGTACAGTATGAAAGTAGATGACAACGGCATATCCTAATCTCTCCCAAAGGAAACATAAGAGCCTCTATAGGCAAATTCAAAAGAGTTCAATACATAATATAATCTTTTCAAAACATAGGTGGAGAGATTCTAATCAAACACAAAGGGTATTATAAAATCACGCACTGTCCTTTAAGCCTGATTATTGCAATTACCTCAATCTTACTGTCGCAATCGACCCGCATCCTGACTCTCTCCTTGTTGGCAATTTCTTGATACATGCCTTGGTAACCCGCACTTGTAACATATACCTAACCCCAATTGGCACGGCCTATTTGGGTGATGACTCCCACATCTCTGACAGCTCGAAGCATCAGAAGCAGCCGCTGCCCGCTTTTCCTTACCATTCCTTTGGGACTCCTCACTCGTCGCAAAGTTAGTCTGTCCTTGGGGAAAGTGTTGTACGTATCCTCTCTCCTTAAACTCTCGACCCCTTGGTGCGAATCCTTGGTTGTGCTTTCTATGACTTCCTTTCTCTGCAACCATCCTTTTCACACACTCTTCAGCAATTCTGCTCTTATTCACGAACTCTGAAAAAGTTCGGATCTCCATTGGTCCCACTGAACTTAAGATGTCGCTCCGGAGCCCTCCTTCATACTTAATGAATTTTCATTCCTCGAAGTCTCCCGGAGCTCCTTGACACATGCGGAAAAATCTGAATAGCTCCTCAAATTTGTCTGTATACTCAGATACGGATATAGCACCTTGCTTTAGCTGCAGTAACTCCAATTCCTTGGCTGTCCTGGCGAAATTCGGAAAGTACTTCTTATAGAATTCCACCTGGAAGGCATCCCAAGTGATAAGATCATTCCCCTGTTATAGGAGGCGTCGAACCCCTTGCCACCAATGCGATGCTTCTCCCGTGAGTAGATGGGTAGCAAATTCAACACACTGCTCTTCAGGTACCAACTGCGCTTGCAGTGCTCGCTCCATGGCCTGAAACCAAGTATCAGCTTCAGTCGGATTGGTAGTTCCCTTGAACTTAGGTGGATTAACCTTTAAGAAAGTCGCCAGCGTTATCAGGCCCTGAGCTTCCCTTCCGCCATTGCCATTATTGTTTATCTGTTGCCCAAGAGCCTCCGTAGTGGTCTGCATAGCAGCAGTCATATTCTCCAACGCAGCCATAAGGTTTACCGGGTTATTCGGGTTAATTTCCGATTCCTGCGTATTAGTACGGTCTCTTTCACGTCTACGATCGGGTCCACGAGGCGCCATCTGGTTCCTATACACACTAAACAATCGATATTAAGTTGATCAGTCTCAATATCGAAAGTATAATGCTTCAAGTACCAAAGGTACACTCATGGACTTCATGCTAGATGTATCAGTTAGATACCCTAACTAGCATAGGCACAGACTCAGAGTATGCATTGAAGCATAAGCAGTTCCATCCCTCAGGCTCACGAGGACGAACTGCTCTGATACCATAATGTTACACCCTAATACTCAAATCCTTATGCTCGAGTCATAAGTCAATGATATTACGGTGGTACGACTCTCAGGTGGATTTTTAATATATAAATATAGGTAATTTCGAAAAGAGTATTAATCGAGAAGCCTGAAAAGAGTAGAAATAAAATCGCGAAGGCGTATCACTCACGTTTCGACAACGAAAAGTTAAACTGCTAAGCCAAACGCGATATACGGACAAGGCATAAAGGAGATTAAGAGATAGATATATATAACATAAGTAAATAGCCACTAGTCGCGACCCGCGAAGTTTAGGCCGGCTAGGGTACAGTATGAAAGTAGATGACAACGGCATATCCTAATCTCTCCCAAAGGAAACATAAGAGCCTCTATAGGCAAGTTCCGAAAGAGTTCAATACATAATATAATCTTTTCAAAACAAAGGTAGAGAGATTCTAATCAAAACACAAAGTAGAGGAAATAAAGATCTTTGCCGAAACGGCTCGTCAATTGGAGCTCCGTAGCTCAAGTTATGGTGGTTTGAAGATCAAAGAGAGTTAGGTTTTCTCTCTTCTCTTCTCTCTTCTCAAATCAGCGCCCAACACCCCTTCTTTAGGGAAAAATGAGCCGAAATACTCATAAATAATGTTTATATATGTTGGGTCTTGGGCCCACTTAGGCCCGGTTCACTTATTTTTGTCCGTTGGCCCAATTTTGGACCAAAACCTTTAAGATTAGCGCTCTAAATCGCACTTCAAATATTTCTACCTTCCCTAATTATAATTCCTCATTTCTTAATCTTATTTACTCATAATCAATTTTCTCAGCTGTAGTACCAGACAGATCTCAGCCGGTACTGCCGGTCAAAATTTCACTGCGCGCTTTTGCGCAGAAAACTATATTTTCCGACTCGGAAAAATTCACTGAATCCAAATATCATATTTAAATCATCAAATTCCAATTGCCAAATCTTCCAACCATATTCGCTCCCATTTAACTTATTATTTAATTAATTTCGGTTAGACCGGGTATTACAACTACTCTTTAAAATATGTTGTTGCATACATGGCTATGGTAACTTTTTGAAGTTCAATTTGCAAAATACTGAGTTGATGTTGTCGTGATCCGTACGGAACTACTGATATAAATTTTTCTTTCTCAGAAGGAAAATTCAAAATATGAGAAAGACTATATGGACCCAATTAGGAAGCTTGAAGGCCAGCTGGTGATGAATCAATGAAAGAATGAGGACTCTCATATTAAATCAAGAGCAGAGGTAGTTTATCATACTATATGCCTTGAGTTATTACAATGGGTGAAATGATTCTGCATAGTATAGTAGGTCACATCCTCAGAAGACTTAAAAATGATATTTTTATTGCCAACTAATTAAAATTCTAGAACGTTTCCAGCAAGCTTATGACTTTAAGTTTTTCTTTTGAGTTATGTTTGGGTTATATCCTCACAAATTTAATGATTGAAAATTGGAATGCTCTGGTGGAGCCAAGATTAAATTGCTAGTTTTGAAATTTTCAAACAATACAGTAGCTCAAGATTCATTAGTAAAATATGCCAATCTAGTGATGTTGGAGTTGAATCCAAAATGAACTTGATTGGGAATATGCCAATCTGGGTACGCTCACTCGACTTATCCTACTGATATTATTTTCATGTGATATTTTTGCAGTTTGATCACAGTATAAGTGACAACAGTGGTGAAACTGAAGGTGAAATTGGTGGACATGTTCTTTGTGCAATTGACATGTAAAGTCTTAGGGTTGTTTGTATTTTTTATTTTTTTAAAAATTTCAATGTGCAATGAGGACCTGAGATGTGTAATGTATAATGATTTTATAGAAGCAGGATTACATTTGGACATCCATATTGGAACATCTCTAAAGAAGTGAGTGAATACTTATTTTTATATGATACTGTAACTGGGCCTTTTTCTTTGTTAGTTTACTGATTAAGTCATGTTTTTTTTTAGTAGAGCTATTGAATAGATAGAATAGGCATTTGATTAAACCCAAAGGCTTAGTTATTATTAGGTTAAGCTTCAATACCTAGTTTCTTTAAACATGGTTTGAACTTTTTTAAACATGTATAATTTTGAACTAATTTATTTGTATGCGTTATAATTTTTTAGTTAAATGACTAAAATAAAATAATATGAGGGTTATTTTAGTATAGCAACAAAATTTGTATTCTAACTAATATTCTGTGAAATGTTAATGACATACTTGCTATTGGTGATGTAATACCTGGTCTAACCGAAATTAATTAAATAATAAGTTAAATAAGAGCGAATATGGTTGGAAGATTTGGCAATTGGAATTTGATAATTCAAATATGATATTTGGATTCAGTGAATTTTTCCGAGTCGGAAAACATAGTTTTCTGCGTAAAAGCGCGCAGTGGAATTTTGACCGGCAGTACCGGCTGAGATCTGTCTGGTACTACAGCTGAGGAAATTGATTATGGGTAAATAATATTAATAAATGAGGAACTATAATTAGGGAAGGTAGAAATATTTAAAGTGCAATTTAGAGCGCTAATCTTAAAGGTTTTGGCCCAAAATTGGGGCAATGGGCAAAAATAAGTGAACCGGGCCTAAGTGGGCCCAAGACCCAATATATATAAACATTAGTTATGAGCATTTCAGCTCATTTTGCCATAAAGAAGGGGTGTTGGGCACTGAAATTGGGAAGAGAGAAGAGAAGAGAGAAAACCTAACTCTCTTTGATCTTCAAACCACCATAACTTGAGCTACGGAGCTCCGATTGACGAGCCGTTTGCGGCCACGCGTCGCTCTTCTCATCTTCTACAATTCTATCTAAGTTTTGTGGTGAGTATTCCATTCATCTCTGCCCATTTTTCGAAGTTCTATACTGTTACACGTTTTTTGGTAATTAGTGTTGAAATCTTGTGATTTTGGGTGTTTAGGGATACTCCAACATGGATTCTAAGTGGGTTCTATCCCTACTTCATATGGGCTGAGGTAAGAAGTGCTCAAACCCTTGTTACTTGTCATTTTTATGAGCCCTAGGTTGATGTATGTATGTGATATTGGTTATGTTAGTGTATTTGGTGATGTTGGTGCACAATTGGGAGATTGGTATTGTTTGAGGAGCTTTGGTGAGGCTTGGAGCTAAGGTTGGTGAAGACTTCCAAAGAAGAGGCTCAATTGGTTTGGCTACAAGAGGTACGGTTTAAGTTTCATTTAAGTACCGTGTGTTGTGATGAGAATTCCTAGGCTAGATGCCCCTAGGATTAAGTTTGGATTGTGTAAATGGTTGGTGCTAATATGCATAGTTGGTATGTAATGTGAATTAATGATTTGGGTTGAGAATTGTGTGGTCTTGTATGCTTGATGTATTGAGAATTTGATGTTCTGGGTAATGAGTATTGATTTGTGGTTTATGCATTTAAATTATGAAATTGGGCCGGAGGCCGGAAAAAGGCAAGAAAGGTAAGTTGATGTGTGCATTGTATGATGACACAAGTGATTGGATGAATTTCAGATAATGAATATATGAATGATTGGGTTGGTTATTGAATAATAAGGTTTGAGGAGTTGAGGTGTGGGATTTGGTAAATTTGGGTGCAATTATATAGATGAGGTATGTTTGGTTTTGGTTGAGATATATTATATGGTCATATATGTGATTATGATTATTGATGCCTTGATGGTATGATGATGCATTAGAGATATGTTTGTCGTGATATATGCTTGAGGAATGATTAAGGTTGATTTGTGGGTAAAGCCACGTGATAGTGAGTACGATATTGATTATGTATACTGATGGTTGATTGGAAATAGTGTTGTTGAAATTTGGCATGAGAAAGAGTATATGATATGTAAATGTGTTTGAGTTTGAGAAAGTGTCAATGTGTGAGTTGAGGAGGCTTGATGTTGATTTTGGTATATTTTGATTGATTTCAAAGAAAAGGCTGAAATTGGCATGTTTTGATTGATTTTGAAAAGAGTTGAAAATGGCTTGTTTTGAAAATGGCACTTTGTGGTTTTGTATGGAAACATGGTTTTGGGGCATACTTTGACGGGACATAACCTGGACTACGGATCTCTGTTTTCTGCCAAATCTGTTTAGAAATGAAATTGGATCCGGGATGTCCATGCCGTTCGAAGGACGGGTGAAAAACGATTTAAAATGAGAGAGTTATGTCCGTCGGAAGATTGGGGGTTGAATCTGTAAATTCTACAGCTTTTAACTTAGAAAATTTTTAGCAGAACGACCCTACGCGCGTAGGCGCACCTGGCGCGTGCGCGCCGTTCTTCTAGAAAGCACCATCCACGCATGCGCGTGGTGTGCGCGAGAGCGTCGATGCGCTGTACTAAATGCCCAGCTATTTTCCAGAGAGTTGTGCCAGGGTCGTGCCAATTTTGTGCCTGGGCGCAAGAGCACCCACGCGTACGCGTGGCTGACGCTTGCGCGCCGTTTGGATATTTTTCAACCCGTGCGTTGAATGGAAGTGTATTAAGTATGAGGGAGGACTTCGAAGTGAAATCCTGAGCTCCGTTGGACCGATGGAGATTAGGGTCTTCTCCGAACTTGTGAACAAGAGCCATATTGCTGAAGAATGTGTGAGGAAGGCTGTTGAGACGAAGAATGACCATCAGGAGTCCCACCGCAGAGAGCACAATCAGAAATACCCAACAAGGGGTCAAGAGTTTAAGAGAAGAGGATACCCACAACGTCTTCCCCAAAGGCGAAATGACCTTGCTACAAATAAGAATTCCCAAGGAAAAGGTAGGGAAAAGCAAATAGTGGTTGTTTCAGATGTTTTGAGCTGTCAGAGATGTGGAGGTCATCACCCAAATAGACCGTGTCGTTATGGTTCGGGTTTGTGTTACAATTGCGGAAAGCTAGGACATTTGGTCAGAGATTGCCCACATCGGAAGGACCGGGAGACTGCCAGGTCTGATTTTCGTACCTGAGGTAATAAGAAAACTGATAACTTAATTCTTTACCACTTTAGATAATGCTGAAGGCTGGTATTCACTCATAATACATGGTCGAATGAAAAATTATGATCTGTTCTAGATAACCCTAAGTTATCTTAATAGAAGGTTTGGTGAGCATAAGTGATTAGGTAGGCCTTTAATGGAAAGCAACCTCAGAGTGGAATGACTGGTGGGCGATGTCAAAGCCATCATCCGGGAACTCCGTGTCGAGGTAGATTGGAACTTTGCTATGGTTGTAGAGGAGTTGGACACGTGTCCTGGAAATGTCCTAAGAAGGTCAACCGGAATACTACCAAGGGCCAACAATAAGGTCGTGTGTTCACTACAACAACGGAGAAAGCGGATTCTTATAATTTTGTTAAATTGTTATTTCAAACTCATTTGCTTTCCAGAAATGAAAGGGGTTTTTGATTGATGAGTCAGAGAATTTATAACAGCAAGTCATGTGGAAATTCGAGGGTTTGAGAATAAGAAAGTAAGTTTGGAGTTTATGCTTGGAGTTGAGCTGTGATTAGTGGTAATTGGCTTGGCAGAGAGAGAGGATAGTGATGGAGTATCATTAAGGTGTGGTGATGATCTTTGATTGATTATAGTGATGGGGGATGATGGCTGTGATTAACGATGATGGTAATATTATTGATGACATGATTTGAGATTTAATAGGGTGAGTTGATGAGACGATAAAAGTAAGGAACGAGACTATTGGTCGGCGTTGGACAAATGACCGAGAACCTCGAATATAGAGAAATCAGAGCGCGGCAACGGAAGCGCGCAGAATAAAAGGACCTTGGGACTGTTATGCGTTGGATATAGAGGCAGACTACGCTCGCGTACTCGCAGTGATGGATGGAATTTTCGAGGGTGAAAATTTCTGTTAGGGGGGTAGAATGTAATACCCGGTCTAACCGAAATTAATTAAATAATAAGTTAAATAAGAGCGAATATGGTTGGAAGATTTGGCAATTGGAATTTGATAATTCAAATACGATATTTGGATTCAGTGAATTTTTCCGAGTCGAAAAACATAGTTTTCTGCGTAAAAGTGCGCAGTGGAATTTTGACCGGCAGTACCGACTGAGATCTGTCTGGTACTACAGCTGAGGAAATTGATTATGGGTAAATAATATTAATAAATGAGGAACTATAATTAGGGAAGGTAGAAATATTTAAAGTGCAATTTAGAGCGCTAATCTTAAAGGTTTTGGCCCAAAATTCGGCCAATGGGCAAAAATAAGTGAACCGGGCCTAAGTGGGCCCAAGACCCAACATATATAAACATTAGTTATGAGTATTTCAGCTTATTTTTCCCTAAAGAAGGGGTGTTGGGCGCTGATTTGAGAAGAGAGAAGAGAAGAGAGAAAACCTAACTCTCTTTGGTTATCATAAGCATATGGCTCCTCCCACCTTTGGTTATCCCATCCTTGATACACATTCTCATTATAGTCCTCATCACCTACAACATAATTGTAACTACACTCATAGCCAAAGTGAGAATTCATGATAGCAAGTGGAAAATGAAAACAAATAAGGGTCTAAAAGCATGTTTTCACATCTAGGTACAAATAAGGAGACAATCACAAAACCATGCTATTTCATTGAGTACATGTGGGTAAAAGGTGATAAAATCCCTTAAAATCAATACAAGATAAACCGTCCAAATAGGGTTTGTCAACCTCCCCACACTTAAACCAAGCATGTCCTCATGCTTAAACCATAAAGCAAGGAAGCATACATTGTTGGGATGAGGTAAATCACTAGAATGAGGTGAGTGAATTAGTGTGACATTAAGAAATATTAGGTGTGTGAATTCTAAATTGCGCGGTTTAGAACACACATTAGTATAAAGAGCTATGTCACAAAAGAAGCATGCACTGTACTCATTCTAGTGTGCTTGATATGCTTTAAGTAAGCTTGTAAGGTCAGACAAGCATTAGAGAAGCATGAAAGCATTCAAGTCAAACATATGGATGGATATAATCATGAACACAATGCATTAAGGTAAATGCACAACATCATCCATCAAGAGGTTGCCTAATCGAGGGAAAAGGATCCAAATCACATGGTGGCTAGCTACAACATGCAATTCAAAAGAGTTATAAGCTCGAAGACAATTCTCATCACTTGGTATTTTTTCAAAAGGTAAGCATGAAGAACTCAAAACCAAGTAACAAAATATAACCTCAATCATAGAATCCAACAAAGATTATCTAAAAACATTCATGCTAAAATAGCATTTAGGCAATAAGGGATATAGCAATGTACAGTAAACAAAGTCAATACTCCAACACTTATGATGAAAAGAGAGAAAATAAAATGAAAACTAAACTAAAACTAACTAATCAACTAACTAACTAACTAATTAACTAGGTAACTAAAATAATTGGTTATTGATGGTGTTTGGAAGTGTTGGATGAGGGGTAGGAGGAGGGAAGAAATGGAAAGAGGGGAAGAAAAGAAAAGTGGATGGGAGAAAGAAATCCGTGCGTACGCACACATGGCGCGCGCGCGCAGGTGGTGGAATAGAGAGGGAGGCGCGGACGCGTACTCTGCGCTCGCGCGTAGATGGGGATGTGGGCATGGGCGCGGACGCGTACCTTGCGCGTCTGCGTGGATGGCTAGCCAGGCCAGCCGCCTACTGTTGGCCCAGAGTTGGCACAACTCTCTGGTAAAAGTACCAGAAGTGCAAGTGGCCTAATCGACGCGCGCGCGGCATGTGCGCTTGCGCGTGTGTTGCAAATTCAGCATGATGGGCGCGTACGCGCCAGGTGCACGGACGCGCGGATGGTGTTGGGCCTGGGGCTCAACATTCGCACAGTGAAGGCCTAACTCTCGGGTTTGCTAGCGGGGAGTGGAACTTCCGCATCTACGCGTGCGCGCCATGTACGCGGACGCGTAAATGGTCGAAAATGCTTGAAGTGCGCGTACGCGTCATGTACGCGTATGCGTAAATGGTGCTCTGTTTTTCAAAATTTTTTTTTTGTACCAATCTCAGCATTCTAAACCTCCAAGCATCTACCAAAACACCCTAAAACCTTATTTAACATACTAAACTACCAATTAAACTCAACTATCTAAACAAAACATGAAATTAAACTAATTCTATCAATATGTACAAAAGAGAAAATGAAAGGATTTTACCAGATCTTGACAAAGCATAACCAACCCCCGTTCTTCTATTTCTAGGGACTTCCACCTCTTCACAAGATTTCTCTAATTCAATCATTTGTTCATTAATAATCAAACTATCTAAGCCTTTTCCCTTAATCAAACTATAATTGGGAGGGTGAAAGGAGTTTACCTCCACAACCTTTTCAAATGCACCGGGAGAAGGTTCTTCAAGTTCAAAGGATTCTCCACTACTAGGACTTGATGTTTGCTCTTTATTGCCATGGGAACTCAATTCTTGCTCTATCCCATCCAAGTCTTTATATGGAATATACCTTGGAAGGTGTGCACTTTTCTCCCTAGCATCAATTTCAATCATCTTGGAGGGGTTTTCTTCAACGCTATGTTCCCATGGAAGCTCCGCTCACATCTAGGTACAAATAAGGAGACAATCACAAAACCATGCTATTTCATTGAGTACATGTGGGTAAAAGGTGATAAAATCCCTTAAAATCAATACAAGATAAACCGTCAAAATAGGGTTTGTCAACGACCCTACGCGCGTAGGCGCACCTGGCGCGTGCGCGCCGTTCTTCCAGAAAGCACCATCCACGCGTGCGCGTGGTGTGCGCGGGAGCGTCGATGCGCTGTACCAAATGCCCAGCTATTTTCCAGAGAGTTGTGCCAGGGTCGTGCCAGTTTTGTGCCTGGGCGCAAGAGCACTGATGAGCGGATAATTTATACGCTTTTTGGCATTGTTTTTAGTATATTTTTAGTAGGATCTAGTTACTTTTAGGGATGTTTTCCTTAGTTTTTATGTTAAATTCACATTTCTGGACTTTACTATGAGTTTGTGTGTTTTTCTGTGATTTCAGGTATTTTCTGGCTGAAATTGAGGGACTTGAGCAGAAATCAGATTCAGAGGTTGAAAAAGGACTGCTGATGCTGTTGGATTCTGACCTCCCTGCACTCAAAGTGGATTTTCTGGAGCTACAGAACTCAAAATGGCGCGCTTCCAATTGCTTTGGAAAGTAGACATCCAGGGCTTTCCAGCAATATATAATAGTCTATACTTTGGCCAAGAATTGACGACGTAAACTGGCGTTCAACGCCAGCCTTCTACCCAAATCTGGCGTCCAGCGCCAGAAAAGGATCCAAAACCAGAGTTGAACACCCAAACTGGCACAAAAACTGGCGTCAACTCCAAGAATGACCTCTCCACGTGTAACACT
>NC_029794.2:116526033-116528117 GCF_000816755.2 Arachis ipaensis
AAGATAGCAGGAAAGCAGAGGTTCAGAGGAACGAAAAGCATCTCCATTCGCTTATCTGAAATTCCTATCAATGAATTACATAAGTATTTTTATCCCTTCTTTTATTTATTATTCGAAAACACCCTTATCACTTTATATCTGCCTGACTGAGATTTACAAGGTGACCATAGCTTGCTTCATACCAACAATCTCCGTGGGATTCGACCCTTACTCACGTAAGGTATTACTTGGACGACCCAGTGCACTTGCTGGTTAGTTGAACGGAGTTGTGTCCACACATAGTGAAGAGCCAGAATAATGATTCCATACAATAACAAAGAATACTACATTAATGTGATCACAATTTCGTGCACCAAGTTTTTGGCGCCGTTGCCGGGGATTGTTCGTGTATGGACAACTGACGGTTCATTTTGTTGCTCAGATTAGGTAATTTTCTTTTTTATTTTCTTTTCAAAAACTTTTCAAAAATATTTCTAAAATTCTCTCATCTGTCTTCGAAAAAAAATAAATAAAAATGTTTTCAAAAATAAATTATTCTATGGCTTCAAAATTTTTAAGAATGAATTCTAGTGTTTCATGAAATATGTTGAATCATATCTGGCTGTAAAGCCATACCCAAACTACTTTGGGATTGGTATTCAACTAATCACTCCAGCCCATGTAATTATATGTTGCAGCCTGGCTGGCTGTAAAAGCCATGTCTAAATTCATTTGGACTGAGGCTTGCAATTGGTTATCAAGAGCAAGCTAGTTGGAGCTAATCCACCTGCTACTGTTCCTGATCTACCCGCTGTTGATCCACGATCACCTGCTGAAGCTTGGCTGGCCATTGGCCATGTCTAGTGTTTTGGACTGAAGCTTTCATTGAAAGCTTGGCTGGCCAGTGAGCCATGTCTAATTCCTGGACTGAAGCTTTAGACTAACATGGCAAGATTCCTGGAATTCATATTAAAAATTTTGGAATCCTTATTTTTCCTTTTAATTTTCGAAAAATATAAAATAAAAATCCAAAAAAATTAAAAAATCATAAAAATCAAAAATATTTTTTGTTTCTTGTTTGAGTCTTGAGTCACATCATAAGTTTGGTGTCACTTGCATATGCATCTTGCATTTTTTTTCGAAAATTCATGCATTCATAAGTGTTCTTCATGATCTTCAAGTTGTTCTTGGTAAGTCTTCTTGTTTGATCTTGATGATTTTTTGTTTTGTGTCTTTTCATGTTTATCATATGCATTTTTCGTTTCTTAGAGTCTAAACATGAAAGATTTCTAAGTTTGGTGTCTTGCATGTTTTCTTTGCACTAAAAATTTTTCAAAAATATGTTCTTGATGTTCATCATGACATTCAAAGTGTTCTTGGTGTTCATCATGACATTCATAGCATTCTTTCATGCATCACATGTTTTGATCTAAAAATCTCATGCATTGCATAATTTTCATGTTTTTCAAAAAAAAAAAAAATTCAAAAAAATAAAAAAAAATATCTTTCCCTTTTTCTCTCATCAAATTCGAAAATTTGGATTGACTTTTTCAAAAAATTTTAAAAATCAAGTTGTTGCCAATGAGTCAAATCAAATTTTCAATTTGAAAATCTTATCTTTTTCAAAATCTTTTTTTCAAAAATCAAATCTTTTTCAAAATTTTTTGGTTATTTTCGAAAATTTCAAAAATATTTTTCAAAAATCTTTTTCTTATTTTTATATCAAATTTTCGAAAATAACATAATCAATTAATGTTTTGATTCAAAAATTTGAAGTTTGTTACTTGCTTGTTAAGAAAGATTCAAACTTTAAGTTCTAGAATCATATGATCTCTCAGAGTCTGCATGGAATGCAAGCTGCATCCAACAGTACTCAAGAGGCATCTTCTGAAGAAGAAGCCTATGATCCTGAGAACCCTGCAATAGCAGAGGTAAATTATTTAGGTGAACCTTATGGAAACACTTATAACTCAACATGGAGAAATCATCCAAATTTCTCATGGAAGGATCAAAAGCCCCAACAAGGCTTTAATAATGGTGGAAGAAACAGGTTTAGCAATAGCAAGCCTTTTCCATCATCCACTCAGCAACAGACAGAGAACTCT
>NC_029794.2:116528896-116531610 GCF_000816755.2 Arachis ipaensis
TAAATGCCTTGACACCTCAGGATCTGTGGACCCTACAGGATCATCTCAGGATCTGTGGACCCCACAGGATCCCCACCTACCTCATCATCCCTCTTTCCATTCATGATCATCCCTTTTTTTTTTTTCCATTTACCACTCACATCCATACACCCACTAACTTCAAAAATTCAACATCTCTTCCCCACCCAATCCCACCCATATGGCCGAATACATACAGCCATCCATCTCTTCCATATCCTCTTCTTCTTCACTTGAGCAGAAATCAGATTCAGAGGTTGAAAAAGGACTGCTGATGCTGTTGGATTCAGACCTCCCTGCACTCAAAGTGGATTTTCTGGAGCTACAGAACTCGAAATGGTGCGATTCCAATTGCGTTGGAAAGTAGACATCCAGGGCTTTCCATCAATATATAATAGTCCATACTTTGGCCAAGAATTGACGTCGTAAACTGGCGTTCAACGCCAGCCTTCTACCCAAATCTGGCGTCCAGCGCCAGAAAAGGAGCCAAAACCAGAGTTGAACGCCCAAACTGGCACAAAAGCTGGCGTTCAACTCCAGAAAGGACCTCTACACGTGTAACACTCAAGCCCAAGCCCAAGATATGGTTGAGTATAAAGGCATATATGATAAATTAACGAATATGATAAATGAATAATGATGAAAAATGTTGAATGTAAGCATGCTTGTGTTTTCTCTCTGGTTGTAAGGGTGACAGGGCACCGATACCCTCTAATGGCGACAGGACGCAGATACCCTCTAATGGCGACAGGGCGCAGATACCCTCTAATGGCGACAGGGCGCAGATACCCTCTAATGGTGACAGGGCACATATTCCCTCTAATGATATTAATACGGAACAGAGAGACTGTGCCCGGGTTAGCTACCGGACATGTCGGGTTGGCTTGATAACCGACAGATGATATCATCAGCCATAGGGCAGGCATTCATCATTTGCATATGTTTGAATTGTTTGGGTTTGCCTATTTGTTTTGGATTTCTACATTATATATGCTAAGTTACCTGATTATGTGCTAGTTGTTCTACTTGTACCCTAATTGTGTATTACTTGCCTGTATTGCTTGTGTTTGTACAACTACACGGTTTATCTTTTGTTGTCGAAACGTGAGTGATACGTCTTTGCGATTTTATTTCTACTCTTTTCAGGCTTCTCGATTAATACTCTTTTCGAAATTACCTATATTTATATATTAAAAATCCACCTGAGAGTCGTACCACCGTAATATCATTGACTTATGACTCGAGCATAAGGATTTGAATATTAGGGTGTTACAGGTGATGGTGACAAATTAAAGACTCTATTGCGATTGAAACATTTGTGAGATACCTATCGATTTGTTACTAGTTTAAAAGAAATTTGTGATGACATTTGCAATACTAATAGCTTTGGTTTAGCAACAAAATTCCTACAAATTTGATTAATGATTTTCAAAGATTAGCCATCGATTTGCTACAAAATGTGACAGATTCACGATCATATTAGTGGACAACTTGCGACGAGTTAGGTTCGGAAAAATTCCTCGCTAATTAGCGTCAACTAAGCATTCCATTTTGTATACGAAGTTAGCTTTCATTTAGCGATGAGTCTGCTGCAGTAGAGTTTGTCGCTAATTAGCGACTATCGTTTAGTCTATATCTTATATGGAATTAGCTTTTACTTTAGTGATGGATTTGGGACTATCTATTCGATAGCTAAAAAACTTTTTGATGAATTAGCGACTGTTGTGTTTGCGTCACTGATCTGTGACTTGTAATTAGCGAGGAAAGCATTAGTTGCTAGGCGGTAGCTAATCCGTCACAAATTATATTTTTACGTCAGATTAGCGATGATTTTACAACTCTTTTTATGGTAGCTAATCGGCCATATTCTTGTAGTGAAAAACCATGGAAGCCATGAACCTTCCGAGCTTGATTTCTTGAGTTCTGTAACTCCTATAAAAAATTTAAACCGATTAAAGAGTTCGTCTCTTCTTCCTCTTCACGATGGTACCACTTTTAAGTGATGTTGCTGCCCTCTCATGCATGGTTTGGTGAAGTTGGTGATCAAGATGGAATAGCCGATTTTTGATGTTTTTTTCTTTGATTTCTCGGTCAGAAAACTTCTTTGGTGCTTCGGTGTTGGTGGCTGCAACAAGAAGGTAGGGTTTGATAATTTTTGTCATCAATAAATGTATTAATGTTGTGTGATTGCTAGGCTGTGAATTTTTGCTTGATTTTGAGTGTTATTATGTTTAAATTATGTTGAAAGTTGATGAAATAATTCGGTTCCAAGAAACTGGTGAAAAATTGAAGTGAACAGCCATGATGAATGTAAGCTAGAATCATGGTGAAAATGATGTGATTTGGTGGCTGGGAATTGCTTTTAAATATTGAGAAAAATCAGTTATCAAAATGTTAGAACAACTAATTAAAAATCAAGTAAAATTTAATGAATTTTGATGAGTTTGCTTTAATTCCTTGAAGAACATGAAACCTTCATGTTTTAATTATTTCGTGGCCAAATTATAATTAAGAAAGAGTTTTGGGATTGAAATTTAATTAAAAGAAAATTTGGAGGTTAGAACAGAATTTTAAAAGTTAAGCAGTTAAAGTAGAATTTTTGAAAAGTTTGGGGGTCAAAATAAATTTTTTAAAATTTTGAGGAACTAAATATTATTAACTGAATTCTTAACTCTAAAACATGATCATATATTATT
>NC_029794.2:116531676-116567183 GCF_000816755.2 Arachis ipaensis
AGTGAAAATTATTGATAATTAATGAATAATTAACTAATAAATTAATTATTATTTAAATAAAATACAAAATTTAATTTTATAGTTTAAAGAAGTAGAAAAAATTAAAACATGAATTTTAACACTAATTTTAAAAGTTTTGGCCTAAAATTGGATCAAACGGGCTAAACCGATTGAACCGGATCCACTTTAGCCCATGGCCCAACTCACTTACCACATTAATGATGAACTTCAGCTCATCTTCTCCAAATGGTTAGGGAAACACATTGAAACCCAAGGGAGGAGAAGGGAGAGCTTCAAACCCTAGCCTCAATTTCATTTCGCCATAACTTTCAATCCGAAGCCCCGATTGCCGCATGTTTGCGGCCACGCAATCACCGAGTCGAGCTCTACAAAGTCCACTAAACAATTTGGTAATTATCTCACTATTTCTTGCTCAATCACTCTCTCCTAATTTTCGAATTTGAGGTTTTGATTTTGAAAGATTATGTGATTTTGGGTGTTTAGGATTAAATTAGCCTTGTGGACTTATCGGATCTTGTCCCAATTTCTGTTGGTAAGGTGAAAAACCTCTAACTCTTGTGAGTAATTAATAACTATGGACCCTAAGTTGATTCTTGTGTGATATTAATTGGTATTGGTTTAGATTATGTGTGTTGGGACGAAATTGGTGGTGTTGGAAGCTTGATTTTGGACCGCAAGGGCCGAGATGCTGTTGGTGTGCATTTTGGAGTTTGGGACATTGGTGGAACAGTGGTGTTTATGGTGTTCCGTGCATTAGGAAGAAATCGGCCAAGGTATGGTTTTGGTTTCTCGTAGATAATATATAATATATCGTGAAAACTTAGGCTAGTTG
The DNA here is from genome assembly GCF_000816755.2 of Arachis ipaensis. Lineage (NCBI taxonomy): Eukaryota > Viridiplantae > Streptophyta > Magnoliopsida > Fabales > Fabaceae > Arachis > Arachis ipaensis. Next base: position 116,532,530 of record NC_029794.2, read on the forward strand.
ACCATAGGATAGGTTGAATATTGTGAAATTGCCAATGTTAGTGATTTTTGTGATATACTGAGTTTGTTATAAGTTTAAGATGATGATTGTTGAGAATGATGCTCTTGAGTTATAATTGTTGAGGTATTGATAAATTGCATTGTTTTGATTGAGAATTGTTGGAATGGAATTGTTGAGATTAAGAATTGGCATGTTGTAGAAGGTATTGAATAATTAGAAAATTGTGTTGAACTTGTTTAATGTTGTCTTGGAGTGTAAAACATTGGTTTGAGTTGACATTGTTGGTAAAATAGAGGTTTTGGATATTCTTATAAAAACTTTATTTTTTACCAAACTTTGGTGGGCCATAACTTGATTTCTGAACCCTCAATTTCTGTCAAACTTATTTCAAACAAAAATTGGATTCGTGAAGTTTACGTTGTTCAAAGAACAAACTAAAAACGATTTTTAACGAAAAAGTTATGTGCATCGGAAGTTTGGTGTGTAAAAGTACTTTCTGCAGAACTTAACATATTTTTACCATTTCTGAGGGGCATGCGTACGCGACACACACACGTGACACAGATGTTTTGTTCTATCCAAACGTCCCGCATACGCGGGCGTGTGCATGCGTACGTGCAAGGGGGTTTTTCAGGTTCGCGTACGTGGGCAAGAGCCACACGACGCAGGAGATCACCACTATTTGAGGGCTCACATACGTGGGCAATGGTTGCATATGCGAGATGGGCAAAAGACACCCCCTGTACGTGCAACATGGCATGCATATGCGGGATCCTATTTTGGGAAACATTACATTTTTGTGAATTAAACATGATTTCTAACGTCTAAACATCTATAGTTACCTTCTAAAGTCTTAAATTAAGTTCCTAATTATAAGGGGAGGGGTAAACTGGGAGAAGGAGTTAACTTGGCAGTGAAAAAAGGCTTTAAAATAATGGTGTGTAGACATGAGGAAGTGCAGAAATGATGATGATATTATGAATAATGACAGAATTGATAATAAATGATTGATATTGAATGAATATGATAAACGAGGCATGATTGAGGATGATTGATGATGAGGATGTCTGTATTTTCTCTCAGATTGTAAGGGTGACAGGGCACCTATTTCCTCTAATGGTGACAGGGCACGTAATCCCTCTAATGGTGATAGGGCACATATTCCCTCTAATGGTGACATGGCACATAATCCCTCTAATGGTAACAGGGCACTCTCCCTCTAACGGGCAGCCGATGTACTGGGATATTTGTAAACCCCGTAAAATTAACGAATAATCAGTCAATAAATTAATTTTTAATAAAAAATTAGAAATGTGAATTTTATAGTTTAATAAGATAGAGCTAATTAAAATAAGAATTTTGACACTAATTTTAAAGAATTTGGTCTAAGATTGGGTCGAACGGGCCAAACCGGGCCTAAAATGGACCCAAGGTCCCAACCAAACCCATGAATAAAATGAGCTTCAGCTCATTACCTTCTTCCCCATTGTTGTTTCATGTTGAAACATACAAGGGGAGAGGAGGAAGGTTTCCAAAACCCTTGTCTCCATTCAAATCACCATATCTTCTCACTCCAAGTTCCGATCGTCGCACCGTTTGCGGCCACGCGACCGCAGCGTGCTCTACAAAGCCCAGTAATCAATTTTGGTAAGAAATCTCATTTCTCATCTCAGCCTCTCAATTCCCATGATTTTCAAAATTTTGGGGGTTGGATTGTTAAAATCTAATGTCTTAATGTTCAGGCTCAAATTAGCTTGAGGGATTTGTGGGTTTTTGTTCAACCAAGTCACGTATAAGGTAAGGGATCTCAAAACCTTGCAAATTCTTAGATTATGTGAGTTTGGGTATTGAAATTTGGTATATAAATGTGGTAATGTGAATTTGGTGGTATATGTATAAAAATTGGAGCATATTTATGGAAATTGGAAGCTTGGTTTGGGTCTTGGTTGCTGAATTTTGGCATTGAAGGCTTGTAATCTTGCCAAAGTGGGTTGTCTTGGGTTATACGAGGAAATCAACCAAGGTATGGTTTTGGTTTCTCGTATTTAATTATAATATCTTGTGAAAACTTAGGCTAGATGACCATAGGATAGGTTGGAATGAATGAGTATATTAAATGTTTAGTACCTTTGATGATAATTATTGATGTGGATTGAGCATTTGTTTGGTGATTATTGTTTATGATGAAAATAGGATGCAAATTGATGAGTTAATGATGACTGACAAGGTGATATGAATGAATATGAGTAGGTGGTGATATATTGATGATCTTGTTGGTATAATTGAGGTATGATTGGTTGTGGTAGGATGTGGAGAATGTGGTGCTGTAAATGGTATGTTGTGGTGTTATTTGTATGAGTAGAATATTGGTATTCAGTTTGAATTTTGGTGAAAATAGAGGTTTAAGAACTTTTGTGAAGAGCTGATTTTTGGCCAAACTTCGGTGAGCCATAACTCGGCTTCCAGACCCCCAAATTATTTCAAATTTTTTCATATGAAAATTGGGTCCATGAAGTTTATGCCGTTCGAAGAACGGATGAAAAATGTTTTGAAACAAAAAAGTTATGCGCGTCAGAAGTTCGGAGTACAAAACTAAAATTCTGCAACATTCAACATTTTTGCCACTCTGCATATCATGCGTACGCGACCACCTGCATGCGACGCAACCAACCTTTTCAGGTTTGGCATCTCGCGTACGCGGGCAAGGTGCATGCGTACGCGAGTAGGGGATTTCAGGGGTTGCGTATGCGACCACTTGCACGCGACGCGACCAACCCTTTCGGGTTTGGTATCTCGCGTATGCGAGCAAGAGGATGCGTACGCGAGGAAGACAAAACAAACCCCCGCGTATGCAAGCAAGGTGCTTACGTACGCGACACCCCTGTTTTCAGCAAAAATGAATTTTTGGTGTTTTAAAACCTAATTTTGAACCCTTAAACCTCTATTTTTACTCTTTTAGCCCCTAAACCTTAGTTATGTGTTGATTGATGAAAAGAAGTTATGAGGGGGTGGTAACTTGGAGATGAAGAAATCTTGAAAAGTGATGGATCTTAACCATTTTTGACTAACCTGTAGTACATGAGTACGCGGACCCCATATATGCAGCCATTCATTTCTGTTTGGTGCGCTCGCGTACGCGGGCAAGTGCCGCGTACACGGCATGGGCAAAAAGGGACACTCACATATGCGGGATTACGGCTGCGTACGCGGACATTCGTTTCTGTCCAACGTACTCGCGTACGCAGATAAGGGATGCGTATGCATGTTGCGAAAATTTTTGTTTTCTGAAAGGTGGATTTTGAAGTTTTGAACCATTCCTCTAACTTTCCAAACCTCTAATTACTTTTAAGGTATGATAGCTAGTGTTTAAGCTTTAGGACGAATAAGGGTATACTCGATAGGATAAAAGAGGTAGTTTCTGTTTAATGTTTACAGGCGGTGACTTAGGATTACGAATTCTATGGGTAGGTTAACTAGGGGGGTTTAGTGAGAGTGTTATATTGATTAAAGGAAAGATATCAGAGTGTAGAAGAGATATGTTGTATATATATATATATACTTCTTATATTATAAAGCTGATTAAAGAAATGAATAAATGTTACATCTGAGCACTCTTTCTTGAAAGTGCGACCCCAAGAGATGGTGAAAGGTGAGGATCCCCTTCTTTGTTCCTCCTGGTATTGTAAAATTACCCCCAGCAAGATGGTGGGAGGTTAGGATCCCCTCCTTTGTTCCTCCTGGCATATGAGAACATACCTCATGGGTAGATGCAAGGGTTATGGTTTCGCCCCACTAGCTCCAGGTTGGTTAGTATAGAGGCTCCGCGGGTAGATGCAAGGGTGTGGTTCGCCCCACTTGCTCTGGGTTATGATTAACTATGTATAAAAGTGCAAATATATGATGTATAAGTGATGTTACGGCTATAATGAATAATTATGAAACGATTATGAATGAATATGAATGAAAATAAGGTTATGCACTTAATTTATCTGACATATGAGTTTTCCTGGATAAAGAGCAGTGGCTTGCCATCACGTGTTCCAGGTTGAGACTCGATACTCTGTTGACTCTACGTTGTAAGGGTGACCGAACACGTATAAGTTCCCGAGAAGGATACCCCTAATGAGCAAATTTTATATATGAGAAAAAGCTAAGCATAGACTTTTGGGGATGCGCAACGAGGGACAGTCCAGGGTTTAACAGCCAGACTTATCAGGTTGGCTTTATAACCGACCGATAAGACTCATCAGCCATAGGACATGCATACATCATATGCATATTGTTTGAATTGCTTGCTTGTGCATTAATTGGGAATCCTAAGTGAATGTAATATGCTTATTTGTGATACTTGCTATCTGTATTACTTGTACTCTACCTGTGTTTGCTATTGTCTGCGTGGGTTCACTGGAGATGGAGGATCGGAGGAAAGGCGGAGAGATTGAGGGTTTTAGTTAAGTTTTGATTAAGTTTAGTACCTTAGAGGACCACCTGTTTATAGTTTCTATTTAGTTCCTTAAGTTTTATAATCTGAGTGTCGGAGTTCTAGGATTGCCTCTAGCTTTCCCAGAACCTTATATCTTATGTACGTGGCACCATTACCATGCTGAGAACCCACAGTTCTCATTCCATACGAATATTTGTGTTTTTTTTAGATGCAGGTCGAGAGGCATCTCGCTAGCCGTCTGGAGTTCTACGGCGAAGTGGATCTTTGGGACATTATTTTGTGTACCGTTTATATATGACCATATGTATAGACCTCTCCTAATAACTTGTTTTACTTTTGTACCTCTTATAGGTGTATGGAGAACTAAGGTTTCTTTTGTATATTTTGGGTTATATATATATATATATATATATATATATATATATATATGTGTGTGTGTGTGTGTGTGTGTGTGTGTGTGTGTGTGTGTATGTATGTATGTAAATATTCTCCAGCCAGCCTTAGCTTTGCAGGCTGAGTTAGGAGCTTGTTATTTTGTACTATTAACTCTTTATTCTTGCTTTCTGTATATATATATGTTTATGAACCTTAGCTTTCTTCGTACGGAAGTAATCCTTATTCCTGAGCGTTACTCTTTTAATTTTACGATTTTTGCTTTACCTATTCTTCAAGGCTCCTAGTATACTATGTTCTTTCAATTATTATACGTATATATATTTTATATTAGAGGTCGTAATGCCACACCACCTCTGTTTTACGACTTAAGCGTAAAGCTCTGTGTGATAAGGTATTACAATATTTGTGCACAACAGAGAGACAATGCCCGAGTTAGCTACCAGACATGTTGGGATGGCTATATAACCGACAAATAAGCTCATTAGCCATAGGTAGGCATACGTCATATGCATTTATTTGTTTTTTTTTTTTTTTGAATGTGCTTTATTTGGGTTTGCCTATTTGATTATCTATGCTTAATTGCTATATGCTCTATCTGTTGTAACTGCATTCTATCTGTGATTTCTTTGTTTGTATTGTTTGTCTATGCAACTAAGATGCCCCTTGTATGGCGAAGGAGTGACGAGAGCTGTTCCACCAGTGTTTCAGAATTCGTAGGGTTAAGTTAGGATTTGAGGTATAAACTTGAGAACCTTAGATTATATACCCAAAATCTGGTTTAGCTTATTCTTTAAGTTTAATTCTGAGTGTCGAAGTTCTAGGATTGCTTCTAACTTTCTCGGGACCTTATATCTTATGTACGTGGGCATCATTAACATGTTGAGAACCTCCGGTTCTCATTCCATACATATGTTGCCATTTTTTAGATGTAGGTCGAGAGGCACCTCACTAGGCGTCTAGAGTTCTGATTGCAAGCAAAGTTGGGATGCTAGACTTTTGATATTTTGTTATGTGTATATATATATAATATTTTTGGCTGGCCTTGGCTTCGCAGGTTGAATCCGGAGCTTGGTATTCTGTATCTTTTGACACTCTACTCTTATTATATATATATGTAGGTAGGTATGTATGTATGTATGTATGTATCTTTACTTTTCCTTCGTACGTAAGTTTCTGTTACGTGAGCGTTGCACTTTTCTTTTCACATTTTTGCTTAAGTTTTCCTTCAAGACTCATCGATTATTATATTCTTTCAACTACTATATATATGTATATTTTATTTTAGATATCGTAATACCACACCACCTTTGTTTTACAGCTTAAGCATAAAGTTTTGTGTGGTAGGGTGTTACACTTAGGATTGTATGATTTTTCCTTTCATAAAATATTTAGGGAAAGGTAAGGAAATAGTGCGAAGATAATATGAGATGTTAGAAGAAAGAAATTAAAATAATAGTTAAAGAAAAAGAGAAAAGAGAAACAATAAGAGGTTTTTAAATGTCTGTCTGCTGCCAGAGGTGTAGTAGAGATATGGTCGTAAGCCCACCCAGAGTAGCTTTTAGAAGTAAAATCTTACATACTTCAGCTAGAGAGTAACACCTGTAAAATAGAGGTTCTTACAGAGGTCATGCCACTGGAAGCCATACCCAGACAAAGGTTACTGGGTTGCGTCAGGAGCGGGAAGAAACTGACAAATGAGCTCATTACCTGCACTAGGAATAGACATGCATCATACTTTTTTGTGTATATTCCTTTATTTTATATTTCTGTGATTCATGTGTATATGCTTCTGGATTAATTGTTTCTCTATGCTTTTGGTTGTTAAAGTTTGTATGTATCATGTGGTTGCTGCTGTTGGCTATGTATAACATAAAATGAACCTAACTAACTACTCCAACCCTACTAAGGACTCCCCAGTTCTTAGTCTCTCTTTCCCACCCTTTCAGCTACAGGTGCAAAGGCTTATTGTGAAGTTGCAGATGCGTGGAGGAGTTTGTTTGCAAGTTGAGTATTTGTTAGAATTTACTTATTTCTCTTCGCCTTGTTAGTTGGAGTTTTATTCAGAGGGGTAGGCTTGTATTTGTTGTTCATTTGAATAACTACAATGTATTACTAGTAATTATGTGATTATTTTTCATTGGAAGTCTTTGTTAAACGATTGTTAATGAATAGAAACAAAATTCACTAGCTTTTTTCTAAAACTGGAAACATATTATTGTTGTAAAGGTTTAATATTAAATTGATAATAAAGAAAAATAGGTGAATAACATCTTACTTCTAGTATGATCATGACGTGATAGAAGTTGGGTCTTTACACCTAGCAACGAATGAATAGTTTAAAAAAGAAAGATAAAATTGAGATAATTTATATAGGAAATAAGTAATCCTATCTTTTTTTCTCATACAGATAGATAGAATTACTATAAATTATGATATTTTTTTAAACCACTGAATAATAAATTAATTATAATTAATTTTAATTTCAAAAATAATAAATATCGACATTTCATTATGATGCCAAATTAATTACATATGAAAGTTCCAATATATAATATTCCGTCGTAATTCCAACTAAACCTAACAAGCAAAAAAGAAAAAAACAAATAACTAATGGATTCTTCATCTTCATTTTTTTGCATAATTTGAAGTTGTTATAACACAGAAAATCTCAATAGTTTTTTTGCAATTGGCACTCAATAGTCAAAATTTAAGTTCTACCAACAAAAAATAATGCTAAAGAATCTTATGATAATTCAAAGGTTATTGAGTACCTTCAAATTAAAATCATATATTAGCAAAATAAAAAAAATAAACGTATTTTGATATTATTTTATTTCGTGAATGGAAAAAGTCTTAAAATTTCATAAAATTAGAAAATGTTAAAAGACTTACATCTTTTTCAAATGTACAAGTAAAATAACTAAAATTAAAATTTTCTTAATATAAGATAAGAGTAAAATTAAAGCTAGAATGGATTTAGGCCTTCAGATTATTTCTTTAGAATCCCGGAATGATTAAATTTCACAATAATATTGTCCAAATTTCTTATTTGCAAACAAGTGGTATTAAAATAATATATCATGGTTAAACCCTCTATGCATTTTTTTGTTTTTTTTTTTTTTTGAATATGCTTTATTTGGGTTTGCCTATTTGATTATCTATGCTTAATTGCTATATGCTCTATCTGTTGTAACTGCATTCTATCTGTGATTTCTTTGTTTGTATTGTTTGTCTATGCAACTAAGATGCCCCTTGTATGGCGAAGGAGTGACGAGAGCTGTTCCACCAGTGTTTCAGAATTCGTAGGGTTAAGTTAGGATTTGAGGTATAAACTTGAGAACCTTAGATTATATACCCAAAATCTGGTTTAGCTTATTCTTTAAGTTTAATTCTGAGTGTCGAAGTTCTAGGATTGCTTCTAACTTTCTCGGGACCTTATATCTTATGTACGTGGGCATCATTAACATGTTGAGAACCTCCGGTTCTCATTCCATACATATGTTGCCATTTTTTAGATGTAGGTCGAGAGGCACCTCACTAGGCGTCTAGAGTTCTGATTGCAAGCAAAGTTGGGATGCTAGACTTTTGATATTTTGTTATGTGTATATATATATAATATTTTTGGCTGGCCTTGGCTTCGCAGGTTGAATCCGGAGCTTGGTATTCTGTATCTTTTGACACTCTACTCTTATTATATATATATGTAGGTAGGTATGTATGTATGTATGTATGTATCTTTACTTTTCCTTCGTACGTAAGTTTCTGTTACGTGAGCGTTGCACTTTTCTTTTCACATTTTTGCTTAAGTTTTCCTTCAAGACTCATCGATTATTATATTCTTTCAACTACTATATATATGTATATTTTATTTTAGATATCGTAATACCACACCACCTTTGTTTTACAGCTTAAGCATAAAGTTTTGTGTGGTAGGGTGTTACACTTAGGATTGTATGATTTTTCCTTTCATAAAATATTTAGGGAAAGGTAAGGAAATAGTGCGAAGATAATATGAGATGTTAGAAGAAAGAAATTAAAATAATAGTTAAAGAAAAAGAGAAAAGAGAAACAATAAGAGGTTTTTAAATGTCTGTCTGCTGCCAGAGGTGTAGTAGAGATATGGTCGTAAGCCCACCCAGAGTAGCTTTTAGAAGTAAAATCTTACATACTTCAGCTAGAGAGTAACACCTGTAAAATAGAGGTTCTTACAGAGGTCATGCCACTGGAAGCCATACCCAGACAAAGGTTACTGGGTTGCGTCAGGAGCGGGAAGAAACTGACAAATGAGCTCATTACCTGCACTAGGAATAGACATGCATCATACTTTTTTGTGTATATTCCTTTATTTTATATTTCTGTGATTCATGTGTATATGCTTCTGGATTAATTGTTTCTCTATGCTTTTGGTTGTTAAAGTTTGTATGTATCATGTGGTTGCTGCTGTTGGCTATGTATAACATAAAATGAACCTAACTAACTACTCCAACCCTACTAAGGACTCCCCAGTTCTTAGTCTCTCTTTCCCACCCTTTCAGCTACAGGTGCAAAGGCTTATTGTGAAGTTGCAGATGCGTGGAGGAGTTTGTTTGCAAGTTGAGTATTTGTTAGAATTTACTTATTTCTCTTCGCCTTGTTAGTTGGAGTTTTATTCAGAGGGGTAGGCTTGTATTTGTTGTTCATTTGAATAACTACAATGTATTACTAGTAATTATGTGATTATTTTTCATTGGAAGTCTTTGTTAAACGATTGTTAATGAATAGAAACAAAATTCACTAGCTTTTTTCTAAAACTGGAAACATATTATTGTTGTAAAGGTTTAATATTAAATTGATAATAAAGAAAAATAGGTGAATAACATCTTACTTCTAGTATGATCATGACGTGATAGAAGTTGGGTCTTTACACCTAGCAACGAATGAATAGTTTAAAAAAGAAAGATAAAATTGAGATAATTTATATAGGAAATAAGTAATCCTATCTTTTTTTCTCATACAGATAGATAGAATTACTATAAATTATGATATTTTTTTAAACCACTGAATAATAAATTAATTATAATTAATTTTAATTTCAAAAATAATAAATATCGACATTTCATTATGATGCCAAATTAATTACATATGAAAGTTCCAATATATAATATTCCGTCGTAATTCCAACTAAACCTAACAAGCAAAAAAGAAAAAAACAAATAACTAATGGATTCTTCATCTTCATTTTTTTGCATAATTTGAAGTTGTTATAACACAGAAAATCTCAATAGTTTTTTTGCAATTGGCACTCAATAGTCAAAATTTAAGTTCTACCAACAAAAAATAATGCTAAAGAATCTTATGATAATTCAAAGGTTATTGAGTACCTTCAAATTAAAATCATATATTAGCAAAATAAAAAAAATAAACGTATTTTGATATTATTTTATTTCGTGAATGGAAAAAGTCTTAAAATTTCATAAAATTAGAAAATGTTAAAAGACTTACATCTTTTTCAAATGTACAAGTAAAATAACTAAAATTAAAATTTTCTTAATATAAGATAAGAGTAAAATTAAAGCTAGAATGGATTTAGGCCTTCAGATTATTTCTTTAGAATCCCGGAATGATTAAATTTCACAATAATATTGTCCAAATTTCTTATTTGCAAACAAGTGGTATTAAAATAATATATCATGGTTAAACCCTCTAATTAGTAAAGTATGCAGTTGAGACAAGTATCTATTTTCTATGATTAAAATACAATATACACACTTAATAGAAAACACAACACTACCTGGGTAACCAAATCTTAATCTTGGGTTCTTATAAATTTAACCACTTATATTATATATCAAAATCTGGGCATACAATTATTTGCTTGAGATCTCTTTATGCTACTTTTGGTTCTTTCCACTATTAAACTATCAATTCGGATCTTCTATTCTGACTTTCTAAATTCATCACATCACTGACATTTGATGATAGGTGAGAGTATAGTTAAATACCACAGTTGATAAAACTAAACTTTATATCTAAATCAATAGAAACAAAATGAAAGCTACTGTGCAGTGATATATAAAAGTAAAGAACTTCAATTTGGTACAATACAAATATGCATAGAAACATGCGCACATTCATGATAACATTCATGTGCTTTATCTCTGGCAACTTATTCATAGGCCCATACACTAACTCCATGAAAAAGCGGACATCAGAACTAATATATAATACAAACTAAAAAAGGTTACTACAAACTAGGGTTCTCTAAGCCAACAGAGAATACAAGAAATTATAAAAATTAGATTATAAAATAAACAATGCCACTTTGTTTTAAAAAATGGTTTCTGCTGAATTTTACAATAATTTATTAAAATAGTTTCAATAACATCTAAGCTCAATCAGAATTAAGTAGTGTAGTTTTCATGTTCCTTAGAATATAAAGAAATCGAACCTTTATGAACATACACGAGTCGTATTAAAATGAACACTTTTAATTTATAGGAATTCAATGTGAGTATAGAAGATATTATTTAAAACTTTTTGTTCAACATCACATACATTGATACCAAGAAACTGCTTAATAGTAGTATAAATATGATACTGTATATTATAATATATTAAAACTTGCGACTATCTTTAAGAAGTATCCTTGGTTGATCATTACCTGTTTTAACCTTGCATGCTTCACAATAAATAGCTATTACTGCTATACTGTCCATATACTGAACCTGATCATCTTACATAAAAACCATTCATTTGTCATCTATTTGTCGAAGAAGAAAATATGAGCGACATGGTTGCCAGGTTATTGTTTTAAGTTTCAATGATTATGATTAACTTTATTGCTGAAAATTCTTGAAAATTGATTCCTATTTAGTTGATTTAGGTTGAAATGATTGCCTGATTATTGTTTTAAGTTTCAATGATTATGATTAACTTTGTTGCTGAAAGTTTTTGAAAATTGATTCATGTCTAATAGATTTAGGTTGATTTGGTTGGCTGGTTAGTGTTTTAAGTTTCAATGATTATGATTAACTTTATTGCTAAAAGTACTTGAAAATTGGTTCCTTTTTTGTGGATTTAGGTTGATTTGGTTGCCTGGTTATTGTTTTAAGTTTTAATGATTATGATTCCTGTTTAGTGGATTTAGGTTGATTCTTGTTTGTAGGTTGTTAGGTTTGCATTGAACAACAACGCGTGTACTCAAGAGATGAGCAATGTCATCAAGCTGATGTACGACCATCCCTGGCCCAGCTACATGAAGATTCCCATTGAGAACAAAGACCGATGGTTTTAGAAATGGGCGGTAATTACCGTTGGATGAAAAATTTTGACAGTAAACACTTACCTGCAAGGTTTATACCGTCTTATTGTTTTCGATGGTAAATTCGACAATAATTAAATTACCTTTGGATTTTATTCATTTTTCCGACGGTAAATCCAACAATACTCAGCGTTTTTCTTATAGCGTACAAGGGTGTGAAGAGCTATGTCCCTTCTTGATGAAGTTGATGGCTGAAGCAGAATTAGATTCGACCTCTAAGGAAGCGATATTATTAGCAATTGCAATCTGAAGACCACAAATAATGCCTCAGAGCTCAGCATGCATAATCGAGTAGCTTCCAAGGTTGCAAGTAAATACTTTTATAAAATGACCCGAGTAATTTTTGAGAATACCACCACAGGCTGCGTTATTCGATTGAGCAAGAAAGGACCCATCCACATTCACTTTAGTAAGATTTTTTTACGGTGGTTTCCAAGTAATGAGAAGCTCTTAAGAGTTTCTTGGCATATCTTGAAGTAGAGTAGCTCTCGTTACTTTGTTAATCTCTTCAAAGCGAGCTTTAATCTGTTCCCGTTTAGGCCGGATAGGGGTGTTATCTCCCTCAAAGATAAATTTGTTTTGGAGGTGCCAAATGGAAGAGACCATGACGCCAACGAGGCAAGGCAACTCACCTTTTGAAGTCAGATTTTGGAGAAGCCAATCATGCAGATTAAGATGGAAGAAATTATTTAGTCCTACTGCACTTATTAAGGAAAGCCAGATACCTACAGCGAAGGGACAATCACGAAAAACATGGAGAGTAGTTTCGTCATAAGCAAAACATCTTGAGCAAGTTACATCAAGAGTCATGTGTCTTCTTTTCCGTTCAAAATTAGTGAGGATAGCGTTATGTGATATAAGTTAAAGAAAGGTCCAAATGTGTTTAGGGCCCTTCCATTGCCATATCAACTTGTGAAGTCTGTTGCTGTTGCCTTCTTCACCATTTATCTTTTGGTAAGTCATTCTAACCTCGAAGGAACCATGAGATGAGGGATTCCAAGCAATATGGTCATCCTTTTTCCACGGGGAAGGAGGGGATATAGCCAAAATCTTTGGATCAGCTCGTCCGGCAGCCAAGTAGCGAGTTTGTTATGATCCCAACTTCCTGAAACAGTTAAAAAATTATTTAGATTATCTTCCAAATTAATTGGCATACTCACCTAGTTAGCATACATCACAAGAGAACCCATGTTAGGCACCTAATTGTCCTTCCAAAAATTAATTTTAGAACCATTCCCTATGCGCCATATATGATTTTTTTAACATTAACCCAAGACTTGGGACACCCTTCCAAAGGCTAAACTCGTTCCTTCTTCTCTCAACAACCAGAACAATGTCAGTCCCACAACCATATTTAGACCTAAGAGTTTTAGCCCAAAGAAAATCCCTTCTATCAATGAGAATCCATTCGAATTTTGTCATAAAGGCACAATTAATCTTATCCGTATGGCAAATGCCAAGCCCTCCCATCTTCTTACGGGTGCAAACTTTATTCCAGTTGAGAAGATGAATTTTTCTTGAATTGTCTGTGTCTCTCCAAAGGAAAGTCCTGCATTTACGATAAATCAAATTACAAGTAGATGAAGGAAGTAAAGCAGATTGAATGGTATAATAAGGAATAAGGGAAAGAACATATTTCACCAAAGTACATCACTCTGCAAATGAGAGGGAGGCCGCTTTCCAAGAGTTCAGTCTGGAATTTATTTCATTGATGATGTCACCATAGATATGTCTTGAGACTTTAGAGTGGAGCAGGGGAACACCCAAATACTTCCCTAGGTCATCCGTTCTCGAAAAATGTAAAGCGTCACTGGTCCTTTTTGCATGTCACGCGTACGCGTCAAGTACGCGCATGCGTCGTTTAGCAAATCTCCAATCCACGCGTATGCGTCAGGTATGCACACATGTCACTGTAAAAATCTCCAGATCACGCGCACGCGTGAGCTATGCGTGCGCGTCGATACTCGCTAGTTGTCTCCTGTATTTCTTATGCTCCTTCCATTTCTGTAAGCTTCCTCTCCATCCTTTAAGCCATTCCTGCCTTACAAAGCCTGAAACACTGAACACACAGATCACGGCATCGAATGGTATAAAGGGAAATTAAAATATACAAATTAAAGGCTTAGGAAACAAGTTTTCAATCATAGAACAGAACTAGGAAGGAATTGTAAAATCATGCAAATCATATGAATAAGTGGGCAAGGATTTGATAAAAACCATTCAGTTGAGCACAAGATAAATCATAAAATAGTGGTTTATCAACCTCCCCACACTTAAACATTAGCATGTCCTCATGCTTAGCTCAAGGAGATCAAAAGAATAGATAGGGAAAAACAAGACTCATGAAATGTAACCTATGTATGAATGCAACTATATGCTAAGATGATTCTGTATACTTGCTTTAAAGTAAATAAGTTCTCCAAGACACACATAAATCAGATATCACTAATTTAAATCATACAGTAAATACAGGTAGACTTGTAAGTAGACAGCTCATGAAAGCAGGGAACATAGAATTAAGCATTGAACCCTTACTGATAGTGTATATGCACTCTAATCACTCAAGTGTATTGGGTAATCCAATCTAGTTTCTCTAGTCATGCTTTCTAAACTTTGTTCTTCACCTAACCAATCAACAAATATTTAATGTACCAATGCAAACATCATGAGTTCTTTTCAGGGTTGTAATGGGGCTAAGGTAAAGGTGAGGGTATATATATGGCTAAGTGAGCTATAAATTGAATCCTTGACTAACCTAAGCTTTCACCTATACATACTCTATATTCTTCTTAAATCATGCTTAGCTACCCAAAATTTCCATTTTTTCATCTCATACTCATGCATAAACTTTTCTTTAATTTTTATCACATATACATTGATTTTTCATTAACTTAACATTGGGGTAATTTTGTCCCCTTATTTATTTATCTATTGAATATTTTTTGTTTTTTTTTTTTTTGATATAGAGGAAAGCAAACATAACTTATCAATGCACATGAATTTTTAATTTTTCTAGTCTTACATGAGTAGGTACCCACATTCCCAATATTTTACTATTTAAACATTGTACACTTTCATTAACCCAAGTTCCCACAGTTTTCCCACACTTAGTTAACACACTATCTTAAGCTAACCAAAGATTCAATTGGGGTATTTAATTATTTTTTCGCTTAAGGTTAGTGATGTGGTAAAATATAGAACAAAGGGAAATTAAAAGGCTCAAGGTGGCTAACAAAGGTAATTGAAAGGGTAGGCTATTTGGGATAAGTGAGCTAATAGAATAATGGCCTCAATCATATGCATGCATATAACACATTAAACATTGGACATATAGAGTGGAACAAAATAAAAATTACAATCATAGAGAAGAAAACACACAAGAGTAAAATATCATGGTTAAATAGTGTAACCATACAATTAGGTTCAAAAATCTTACTGGGTTGTGTGTTCTTAGCTATAATTCATGTTCTAATTTACATTCTTCAAACAAGTTTAACACAAAAAAAAATTCAATTTAAATTAGTGAAATGTCATAAAATAGAGTCTTGAAAAGAAATTTTAATTACTTTAACCAAGCAAACATACATGCAACCTATTATTATCATGCAATCTATTCTATCAAACAAAAGAAAAACTAAAATATTGGTGTTAAGAAAAAGCAATTACCTCCGGAACTCAGGTACTAACCGACCTCCCCACACTTAAAGCTTGGCACCATCCTCGGTGCCATCAGTTAGGAACAAAGGGGGGTTGGTAACAGCATCTCCACCGTCGGGATTGTCTTGGCTCCCGGTGCTGGTAGGTGAGGTGGAGTCCGGAGTGTCTGGCTCTTCTTCAGGTGGGTGGTTGCCAACAATCAGCTCCTTGAGGTATGTAAATTGGCGCTTGTTACGGCGCTCCATTCGCTTTGCCTGCCGGTCTAGCCGGTCCAACCTCTGAAGTCTCTGAAGGAGCAGCTGATTTGTTGAAAGTGCTTGTGCTTTTCGTTCCTCTCCTCGCCGGTGGCTTGTCAGAGGCTTTCTCTTTACCTTTTCTGGTGGCCATCCTGAAAAGGGAGAGGAGAAAGGGGCATGAATTCAAAGGGATAGAGCAAGGAAGAGGACAGTACGAGTGATAACCATGCCAAGGTAAAGAAGAATGTCGTTAACACATGGTCGCGACTCCATGCAATTAGGACATCAATGGAAATATAGCATGATAAATTGAGGCAATTAAATGTAAGATGTTTATTGGCATGCTGGCAAAGACATGAGTAGCATAGATCAAGCATTAAAAGCCAAAATGTATTATCAGTCGTAACAAACTAACAATAACGTTTGTATTGACAATTATATTTAATTAATAAAATTTTGGAAGGATTTTGATGAAAAACAGGCATTAGAGTGAAAGGATAGAATAATTAAGAATTCATAATGCTATACGAGCTTTTCACAAACACTTGGTATGCATGTAAAATATGTTAAGGAAAGTAAGAACTCCAACATGCATGCAATCCAAAAATTAATATTAATTGTCAAATCACTCTTGATGATATCCACAAGCTCAAGTATAATAATATAAGACCCAAATAAAGCTCCAACACCAACATAAAAATGCATGAAGAAAAAGAAAAGAATGAAAATGAAACCATAAAAAACTAAGCATGAAAGAGAAAAATTTTTGAAGAAAGAAAAGTAATTAAATGCAATAAGAAAAATGAAGGAAGAAAGGAGAAGGGAATGAAAAGTCGGGACGCGATGCGAGCGCGCAAGGCACGCGTGCGCGTGAGAACTGTATTCGCATTGCGACGCGTACGCGTCGCCCACGCGTACGTGTGGGTGGTATTGGAAGCAAAAGGACACGCACGCGTCAGGGACGTGTACGCGTGGATGACCTAGTGCCTCTAGCACAGTTCCAGTGTGGGGGCAGCACAACTTTGTGTCCATCATGCTATTTACGCCGATTTCCCTATCCACGCGTGCGCGTGCTTGATGCGTACGCGTGGATTTCACTTGTGGCAGATGACGCGCACGCGTCATAGACGCGTACGCGTGGGTCGAATTGTGCGCAGAGCACCCCAGCCACACGATTCCATCACAACTTTCTGTTCATTGGATGGGGGAGCGAAATTGCTATCGACGCCCATGCGTGGCCTGCGCGCACGCATGGTCTGTCCCCTTTTTTATGCAGTATGCAGAATGCAAAATTCCGATGCTGATGCAAACATTATGAATGAACACTAAGAAAAATAGAATAAAATAAAACTAAGGATAAAACAAAGTAAAATAAAACTGAGACTGAAAAAGGAACGATCATACCATGGTGGGTTATCTCCCACCTAGCACTTTTAGTTAAAGTCCTTAAGTTGGACATTTGGTGAGTCCCTTGTTATGGTGGTTTATGCTTGAACTCGTCCAGGAATCCCCACCAGTGTTTGTAATTCCAATAGCCTCCGGGATCCCACACTAGTTGCATAAAGCCTTCAAGCAAGTTAAAGCAAGTGACAAGGCCCCAAGAGTGTTGATTGCTAGAATGAATTTCGGGGTCCCAAACTTTGCTTTTGCACCCGTCTTCTTGTTGATCATCATTTTTCCATTTGGGTGGTGAGCAATCGAAATTCTCACGGAGATATCCAAACAACTTTCTAGACCCCTTCAATTGAGAATTATACCAACCCTTGTACTTCAATTTGGAGCACGCAACCATATTGAACCTTGTATGACAATTCCTACCACTAACCATCTCCCGCTTGTTCTTATAGCCACAAAGAGCTCTAAGTTGCCCATCCGTCTCAAGCAAAGCATATTCAAGTGGGATAATTAAGCTTAGAGATGAAAGATTTACCCACTTGAATGAAGGAATGGATGGTGATGGCCTTGGGGGAGAGGTCTCCAACAACTTTGGCAAAGTGATTTCCAGTTCCATTCCCTTGAGCTCTTCCTTTACAACTTCCACCTCTTTGCAAGCTTCTTCAATTTCAACCTCTTCCTCTTGGTAACTTTCTTCCAATTCAATCTCTTCTTTATTGCTTACCAAGGGCATGGGAGGTTGTGCTTCTTCTTCCTTAATCTCCATCTCTTGATCAACCTCTGCAAAGTCTTCAACCATGATATGCCTTGGAGGTTGTACACTATCCTCTTCAACATTAATTTCAAGCTTCTTGGAGGAATACTCTACAACTCTAGATTCCCATGGAGATTCAGCATCTCCTAAGTCTTCAACCACTTCTTCCTTTTCAACTATTATGGCTTCCTCCACTTGTTCCAATACAAAGTCATGTTCCTCATGTTTCACCGGAGTTTTCGATCTCTTTTTCATGCTATGCTCTGTATTTGATTCTCCACATGTAGCCATGGGGGCCCTTTGAGTGCTCAAGCATTCTGAGGCTAATTGATTTATTAACTCACCCAAGTCGGCCGCAAAATTTAGCACGTTCTTTTCCATCTTGTCTTGCCCTTGAAGAAGTACCCAATGGTTTCATTCATTGGAGATTGGGGTGGATATGAGGGTTCATTACTTGGAAGAAAGGGTTCATGATAAAAAGGTGGTTCATCTTGATAAGGATATGGAGATGGTGTATATTGAGGTGGTGGTTCTTGGGAGTAATTGTGTTGGAATGGCGGTGGTTCTAAGTATGGTTCATATGGTTTATATGGGGGTTGGCATGGTGGATATGGATTGGGGTCATATGGAGGTGAATGGTGAAAAGGAGCTTGTGAGTAGGGTGGTTCAGAGTTATGTTAAGGAGGTGGTTCATAAGCATATGGTGGGGCTTGTTGTTAACTACAAGGGGGTCCACCATATCTTTCATCTTGGTACGCACCTCGGAATGGCTCTTGACCATAGTAATTTGGTGGAGGTTGGTTGTCACGAAAAGGTCCACCATAACTGTTGTCTGGGTATGCATCATAGAATGGTTGTTGGTTGTAGCGCATTGGAGGGGGTTGTTGCCAAGAGGGTTGATCAAATCCTTGTAGCTCCTCCCATCTTTGATTGTTCCAACCTTGATGCATGTTCACATTATAGTGTCCATTCCCTACAACAACATTGGAACCAAACTCATAGCCAAAGGGGTGAGAATTCATAGTAGCAAGTAAAAAATAAAAACTAATAAAAATTAAAGAGAATAAACTCCTAAAACTAGAAACACTAACAAAGAAACGAAAAAGCAAATATTTACAATAACCAATAATAAGGCACACATTTGCAATTCCCCGACAACGGCGCCAAAAATTGGAGGGCAAAAGTCAGCCAATTAAGAATTCAATATAGAAATAGCGTTGTGAGTACAGTTCTTAACCAGCCAAAATCCGCTCATCAATTTAGAAAGGTTGTCACAAATTTAGAATAAAAATACTGGGAGTATGAATCCCAAGTCGTCTCTCAACGAGTTGACAAAAGGGTGCTATCTTATTAATCAGGAGTTTTTCGAGAAATTTGAGAGTTGAATGACAGAAAATAAATAATTGTAAATTAAAAGAGAATTATATATTCTAATTAAAAAGCCTTGACTGGGGGAATGATTAATTAGAAGTTCCATCCTTGTTGGAATTCTCTCAAGTGTAGTATAAAGAGGTTGTTATTTTCACTTAGTTAACCCTTACTAAATAAAGGAAAGTCAAGTGATTAAGCTAACTCTTATTCGCAAATCCTAGTCCTCTCCCTTGGGAAGGTCTAGCGTTAATAAATAGAAAATTAGCCAACAACTTCCAATTTAACTAATCACTTGAGCATTCTAACTCAAGTGTTTCCTTTTAATCAACCCCCATGTCAAGTTGGGAATCTACTCCATTGACATGAAAATTACTTGCACAGAATTAAAAAGGGAATAAAAGAAAGACATGATAGACAATAACTACAATTTAATTAAAAGTGAAAGTAATCCTTTGCATTAATCAATTCTAAAAATAATCCAATTGTAACTCTAAACAAGAATTAAGAATATGGAAGGGTAAGGGAATAAGAAAACAAACTAGAACAATAACTTCAACGGAGGTAATGACTCTTCTCAATATCCAAAGCAAAAGCATAAAACTAAAAATATGTGAATGTAAGAGAAAACCTAGAGGAAGAGTAATTTTTCTCTCTAGATTCATATCTGAAACTAAAACTATGCTAATGAGAATCTCTCTTGAGTCTTTGCTCGTTTCCTGGCTCTAGTCTGTGTTTTTGGGCCAGAAACTGGGTCAAAACTCGGCCCAAAATCGCCCCCAGCATTTTCTGTTATTTCTACAGATCGCGCATGTTACGCATACGCGTCAAGCACGCGCACGCGTCGCTGGTCCTTTTTGCGTGTCACGCATACACGTCAAGAATGCGCACGCGTCGTTTAGAAAATCTCCAATCCATGCGTACGCGTCAGGTACGCACACGCGTCACTGTAAAAATCTCCAGATCACGCGCACGTGTGAGCTATGCGTGCGCGTCGATACTCGCTAGTTGTCTCCTTTATTTCTTATGCTCCTTCCATTTCTGCAAGCTTCGTCTCCATCCTCTAAGCCATTACTGCCTTACAAAGCCTGAAACACTGAACACACAGATCACGGCATCGAATGGTATAAAGGAGAATTAAAATATACAAATTAAAGGCTTAGGAAACAAGTTTTCAATCATAGAACAGAACTAGGAAGGAATTGTAAAATCATGCAAATCATATGAATAAGTGGGCAAGGATTTGATAAAAACCACTCAATTGAGCACAAGATAAACCATAAAATAGTGGTTTATCAATCAACGAGCTTTTCCATGACTTTCCAAAAACGATTAGCAATGATTTTGGTAACCACTTTGTAGGATACATTGCATAGGCTGATAGGTCGCATCTGCTTTAGATTAGTGACCTGTTCAGTTTTGTGAATAAGAGTTATCAAGGTTTCATTAAGTTCCTTAATCTTCTCGGGATTATCAGAAATTTGGGACACCAACGAGCACAAATCAATCCCAACTGAATCCCATTGACTTTTATAGAAAATCACTTGTAATGTAATTCATCTCTGCCTAGGACTTTGAAGCTTACCATACAAAAGACCACATCCTTGATTTCAATCTTTGAAACATTCTTGCCAATAAAATTAAAATCCTCTGTACTAAGGGGTGGGAAAGCATTATTGAGAACATAAGGGACATTGGGGAAGGAATCATTATATAATTCAGCAAAGAAATTAAAGGCCATATTTTCTAGGATATTACTATCAGTTATAAGACTACCATTATAATCAAGGAGAGATGTCATCTTGTTTTTCCTTCTTTTAATCATAGTTAAACCATGGAAGAACTTAGTGTTGCGATCCCAAATTCAATCCATTTGTATCTTGCTTTCTGATAGCATAGGAGCTCTTCATGAGATAACACTTCTTTATATTCTTTCTACAGATTAGATTAGAGATTTTCAAAAAATTGGTTACTTCCCTGGGCAAGACTAGATGCAATCCCATTTAATCTTTAAAGAAGGTTTCTTTTTCTTTTAAAGATATCTCCAAAGGCTTCTAAATTCCAATTCTTTAGTGAGTCCTTAAAGCTAATAATACAATTAGACTATGAACTGTCCATATGCCAAGAATTTTCCACCATCCTGTTGAAATCAGGGTGAGTAATCCAAACAGCAACAAAATGAAAGGGTCTTCTGTACCTATTGTGAGAGGCATTAGCAGAGAGTTAAAGATAGATAAGAGAGTGGTCAGACTTTAGTTGAGGTAAATGTTTGATAACAGCTTTAGGGAAGGCCAGCTACTAATCCAAATTACACATACCCATTCCCAACCTTTCCACTAAGTCCGTCCTCTTCCAAGTGAAAGACCAGCCCATATAGCCTAGGTCAACCAAACCACAGTTAGAAACACAACTTTGAAAATGGGACAAGCAACTGAATTTGTTCTGGGATTGCCCTCACGTCTTTTAAAATTGCGGAGAAGAGCATTGAAATCTCCTTAAATGCACCATGGAAGGTTAATATTAGAAGCCAGAGAATGAAGAGAATGCCAAAGAGTTCTTCTACTAGCACATTGTGGACTGGCATAAATAGCAGAAAGAAGCCAAGTAACATCATAGGGTTCTTTCTGCTGATCAAGAACATCAACCTTCCAAGAATTCCAGTCCCAATGGAGGATAATGAAATCAACCATGTATTCACGTCTAATATCTCTAATAAGAGTAGGAAAATTTTTTCCACTAGCATCTCTACAATTCCAGCTTATAATAGTCATCAGAAATAGGAGGGGGAAAGAGATAGTCACCAAAGACAAGATTACTCTGAGGCCTGAGCCTGAGACTGCATTTCGGACTTCGCCAAAGATTCTTCTCCCAAATTGGAGTTCTTTCCTTCTGAACGAGCTTTTGCCATATCCGATGGTTTGCCGTCGTTAATCCCTAATCCACTATTCAATTCCATAGAATTCAATGAGGCATTGGTAAATGGAGGAGAGATTAGGGGATTACTACAGATAGCATAGTCTTCAAAGGGGAGATTCACCTTCTTCGCAACAACATAGGCCTCATATTGCTCATGCTCAAATTGATATATATACTCCATGACGACCCCCTCCATGGCTTCGACATTAGGGTTCTTTGTTTTTGACAGAGGAGAATCATCGTTCTTAGGCGCTCCTGCAGGATGAGTGCTTGATTTGGTACTGGGTTTGATTATGGGCTTCCCTATTTTTTCTTTTTAGGTTGTAACAATCTTATTGGAGTTAGCTTTTCTGCCCAACTGAGGGTTTTTCCCAACCTCTGGCTTCAAAATTTTTTTATGAATGAGCTGTGAGGTTTCCTTTTCTTTTTGGGCCTTATTGTTTAACGGCTCAGTATCGAGAGTGACGGAAGCTTCAACTTCTGCATGCTTATCACCCTCATACCTGATTAGCGCCATTTCTTCATGCAAGGCATTATATCTTGATCCATGCTCCAACACCTAGTGGCTCTCATCATTGGTGGATCGTTGATTAGGAGTAGAATCAGGGAGTTGATTGCCTCCAAAATAGCTCAGATTCATGTTACCTTTTTTCTTTCTAAGTGGTCGTTTGACCATCGTCCAAGAACCAAAATTGGGGGAATCTTGGTTATTATTCAAATTACTTTGATGCCAGGATTCTTGGATCTTTCCATTTTGTTGAGCAGGATCAATGTGATTCTGTCCTTCACCATTAATGCTTATTCTTTCTCTCTCGGCACCTTCCTGGTTTATCGTTTCCTCCACCAAAGCTTCACTGCAATGATAAGACCGATGGCCATATTTTTCACACAAGAAGCAGATTTAATGAAGGCCTTCATATTCTATATTGAGCACCTCAGCAACAGGGATCCTTGGGACTAATTGTTTCCTCAGATCAATGTCAATACATATCCGAGAAAAATGGCCTCTAGAATGAATGGATGTAGTACGATCTATCTTCAGTAGGTGGCCAATAGTAGAACCCACTCTCCAAAAAAATCTATGATTATAGAGTTTGATAGTCAGGTTAGGAATACGGATCTAAGCAGCAATTTTTCTAACTTCTTTCTCTAAGGACAAAAAGAAAGGCCTCCAACATTGGATAATAAGGTAATGCCCAGATATCATCCAAGGTTCTTCCATCAAGGCATGGTTATAATCGCACTCATCTACAAAATAAACCAGAAAATAATCACGATCCATATCAATAACATTTATCTTACCTTTTTTTTTTGCCCAGTCGCGTTGAAGACGTTGTTCCATAAATCCTAGACCCACTCGTTTGCCTAGGACTTTGACCATAAGGGTAGAGCGTCATGACTTGCACCATTCATCAAATTCATCTTTAAATATTGGAATCTTTGGACACGGATCAAAGGGTTTCTGTTCTTGATCGTCATTGGCAGCAGGGTTGTACCACTTATCCTCCAGATTTGGCTTATCTTCATTCATATCATCAATAGTAAAATCATCACCACTGATATTAGGGCCAGCAAGTTTGAGGATAAATTCCTTATAGGATGCTTTGGTCATAGCCGGAACATTATCCTCATTCTATTCAACGACCTCCATGTCTTCACTAGGTTGGTTCAGATTGACATGATCTCTAGTTTTGACTTTCTTTGTACTGCATTGTATTTAGTCCTCCTCTTGACAGAAAACCCTAGCAGAGCTTTCTTTCATTCTCTCAATTTAAAAAATAGTATATGATCCTATGGTATAAGTATATAACGACTTAAACCATGAATATATAAAGTATATTTTTTGTCCTTGAAGTTTGTTAAAAGTGTCAAAAATACCCCTAAGTTTTAATTTGTTTCAATTTCATCTTTAATGTTTTCGATTTTCATCAATTTTATCCTTATGTTCAAATTTTCTGGTCAAACTATGGTCAACATTATTTTTTTTTCCAATTTTACCTTTCAAATCTTATTCTCTTTCATCATTATCTCCAAACTTACTCAGCTGAGGAGGCTCAGCCTCTACTCCAACAACCTCAACGGCCCTATCCTTCACTTTCTCTTTGACTGTCTCCTCCGCCGCCCAGTCTACCTCCACAACAACTCCCTCTCCAGCCACCTCCCTTCGCCGCTCCTCAACCTCACCAACCTCCAGGTGCTCAACCTCGCTCACAACCTCCTCTCCGGCACACTCATCGGCGACATAACAGACTCCTTCCGATACCTCGACTTGTTTTCCAACACATTCTCCAATGACATTTCGATGAACTTCTCCTCCAAATCTTAGCTCCATCTCATCAACTTGTCCTACAATGGCTTCTTCGGTGGGATTCCGATCACCATTGGAGCTCTAAAGAAGCTCAAGTATCTCTGGCTTGCCTCCAATAACTTGCATGGGACCTTACCTTCAGCACCCGCAAACTGCACCAACCTCGTCCACGTTAGCGCCAAGAAGAATTCCATTGGAGGGTTAATCCCTTCAACAATAGGGATGATGCCGAGGCTTTAGGTTTTGTCCCTTTCAATAAAAAACTTTTCAGGTTCAGTCCTCACTTCGTTGTTGTGCGGTTCTTCATTCCTTCGAATCGTTAAGCTTGGCTTTAATTTTCTCACGGGAGTTTTCGAGCCATAGAGTACAAAGAACTGCATCAACTTGGGTTGAAGTGAGTCTCTGAATTGGAGCAACTCGATGGGTTGTTGTTGCTGTTCTTGATTGTGAAGGTTATACTCTTCTACCATTTTTGTTTTTTGAATTAGTTTATTGAGATTTTTCGATCTTTGTTCTTTGTTCTGTTTAAAAATAAGATTAAAGAGATGATATGGTGATAATAGTGGCGATAGTGGTAACGAGTTTGGCGACAGAGTATTTGAAAGAGAGAGAAAATAATATTTTAGAGATGATAATAAAAGTGAATAGGTTTTGGAAGGTAAAATTAAAAAAAAATAGTGTTGACCATATAGTTTGATAAAAAAAATTTGAGGATAAAGATAAAATTGATGCAAATAAAAAAATTTAAAAATAAAATTAAAACAAATTAAAATTTAAAAATATTTTTAAAATTTTTAACAAATTTTAATAATAAAAAATATATTTTACCCTAAAAAAATAAACATCTTCAATCCTTGTTTTTGGTTTGTATCTTCAACCTTCTTCCCACACCTACCCTCAAGTTGCAATGGTAATAAACTAGGCCAATACTTGCATAAACTTCTTTTGTTATTCTAAAAAGAACCGCATCATTGTACTTTACCATGTGGTTTTGTTTTGTACATAGATTGTAGGAGCATGCATTTTACAACTCAAAATTCATGCCAACGATACCCTTTTTCTCCTCTTAAAATAATCATCGAATACTAACAAAACTAATGGTTCAATTTGTCAATATGTTTTTCTTTCTTCTTGAGATTCAACATGTATTGTATACTAACAAAATCATGATGGTAAATAATAAATATGCGCAATTTGGAAATTTAAGACTGAATTTTTATACAAAGGTTTTGCTGAATGAATTGACGAAAGAAAATTAAAACGAGCAGACTCAATGATGTAAATGAAAGCCCAAACTCTACAAAACGCTGTAGTTACAATGGGCTAAAGCCCAATCCAATAAAAGCCCGTTAACAATAATTACTGTCCATGCATGATGCATGGTGGATAGAGCTGTTTGGTTTAGGTAGTCGGGAAGAAGAGAACAAGGCAACCAGCTTCATTAGCAATTTGCAGCATTGCCAAATGGCAATGGCAATGGCCATGGCCTCATCCTCAATGTTATCAACAACTTGTTCTTTCAGTTTCCCTTCTATCACTATGTGCATTTCCTCTTACAACCCTAACCGTTCTAGAAGACTAGCTCTCTTTCACCTTCTTTCTGGTCCTTTTGGTAATTAACCTCCGTTCACATCAGCTTTATTATTATTCATTTGATACTTAGAGTTAATTAATTATATTATAACTCTGTTTACATTAACAGAATTGTTACGGCAATTTGTTCAGCTATTCCACAGTCCCAATCTCTGTTATTTGGTGTAAAAGGTTCAGAATTGTTTAGAGTAGGAGAGGCTAATGCAGCAGAGAATCTAATTCAACCAGAGCAAAACTTGTTTGAATGGGTCAAAAATGACAATAGAAGATTCTTACATGTTGTGTACCGTGTTGGGGACTTGGATAAGACTATAAAGTATGCTACCTATGATGCTTCAATTGCCCTAAATTAATGCAATTATTATAATTCTATATTCTTGAATCTTGATTACATTTTTGGAATGTGTATATATATTTAGGTTTTACACGGAGTGCCTTGGCATGAACCTGTTGAGAAAACGTGATATACCTGAAGAAAGATACACAAATGCTTTTCTTGGATATGGCCCTGAAGATTCCAATTTTACAGTTGAGCTTACCTACAGTGAGTTTAGATGTGCAAGATTCAAACTTTTGTTTAGCATAAAATAGTTTGTGCTTCTCATGTTTCGTGTTTGTATTTCTTCATCATTGCAGATTATGGAGTGGACAAGTATGACATTGGAAATGGGTTTGGTCATTTGGGTGTTGTAGTTGAAGATGTAAGCTCCTATTATAGAACAATTAGAAAACAAAGCATGATTGTTGATATTGTAGAACTAAGCAACAGCAACTTAAAAATAGAGTCTCCATTTGAACACATTGGTACATTAAGAACCAATTTATATTTTTCATGAACATTAGTTACCAGCTTATATAACATCACTAGCCAATTGATCAATGTGTGTTGTTATCTTCAAACTGTGAAATTCTCACAGGAAGTTAAAAACTCAAATGGTCTTTTTTAGAGTGGTTTTTGGTACATTTCCTTTTCTTGATGCTCAATGTATGCTGCATGTCTCTATCAAATTTCTGACTTAAATTATGATGATTATTGTCCTTACTCCAATTTTCTAGGCTGCCAAGGCAGTTGATCTGATAAAAGCAAAAGGTGGAAAGGTTATCAAGGAACCAGGGCCTGTCAAAGGTGGCAGCACAGTAACTTCTTTCATCCAAGATCCTGATGGTTATGAATTTGAGCTCTTGGAAAGAGGACTTACTTCCGAACCCCTATGCCAAGTGTCACTTCGTGTAGGTGATCTTGACCGTGCCATAGTCTTCTATCAGAAAGTGAGTGTTTTCTACTCCTATTAGGATGAAAATGTGAAAGGTTCTTTCATGAAGTGAATTCCATCTTTCTTTCATGTAGCTTAATATTTGTCCTTGTTTTATGGATTTCAAAAGGCTCTTGGCATGCAACTTCTGCATAGGAAAGACAATCCTGAGCACAAGGTAAACTTATGGTGATGGCAATTATTAATATCATGCGCAAGTTGGCTTGTTTGGTTTCTGCTTTTATTTTCAGTGACCTTTGCTTATTAGATTTTGTGAAGAAAAAAAGTAAAAACAAAAAACATGATTTTATCGATTTTTAGCTATCAATTGTCATTGATTCTGATTGTTTTACAGAATACAGTTGCCACAATGGGGTATGGTCCTGAAGATAAGAACACTGTTCTAGAACTTACATATAACTATGGAATCACTAATTATGACAAAGGAAATGGCTATGGACAGGTAGATACTATTTAGTTTCCATTTTCGAAAGTGGTTTTATTGATTTTTGTGTTGTTTTCCGTGTCTATTTTCTATATCTTACTGTTAGAATGCAACTCATTTATGTGTTTGCACAGATTGCAATAGGCACAAATGATGTGTATAAGAGTGCAGAAGCAATCAAACTGTGTGGAGGCAAGATTATCCGTGAACCTGGGCCGCTGCCAGGTATCAACACCAAGATAGCAGTTTGCTTGGACCCTGATGGTTGGAAATTGGTATGCATAACCTTTCCCTCTATTTGATTGTATGGGATTTATTATGTGCTTCTTCTAAGACTTCAACCAGGTCAACTACGTTGATGAGGTCAACTACGTTGATGAATTCATGGGTGGTTTGTGTATGATATGTAATAAGAGAGGAATGAATCATATGTGAAATAACGTGAGAAATTCTAGGCGAACATATTTTGTTTTAAACACCATGCCGACTCACTCTCCATGGTTGGACGGAATGAGTCGGATGACTTGCGATGCAAGATATGTACACCTAACGTAACTCAAAATACTATTATCACTACTGCTTTTTCTCTATACCTATCATCTGAATTCTCCATTCATTTACACCCGAGACTTTGGCATAGAATGATACCATCTTATTGTATTTTAAAGTTTGACTTGTGTATTACTTATGCAGGCTTTTGTTGATAATGCTGATTTCCTGAAGGAATTAGAGTGACAATGTAATGGTTCTAGATCCTATGCCTCTTCATTGAAATCATTGTACTCTATCAATGTCCTTGGTGAAATCTTACAGTTATTCTATCAAATGTACATCTGTATAAGCATCTCATCAAGTAAAAGTAAAAGAGAAGTAGAAAAAGCAACCCCATATCAGCCATTTTATTTTATTTTCTGTTTATATTTATGCCGCTTTGGCGCGGCAATTCAACATATACTGGATCCCATCAAGCCAGAACTGTTTGTCTCTTTTACTCTCACATTCAAACTCTATTATCCTTTCTGCAGTTTTAATTCCAAAATATGCCCTCTTTTCTATTAAGTCTTCCTTCTCTCTTCCCGGCCAAGCTTGGACATCACTGCAGACTCCGGTGACTATACCTGCGATTTTATAGGGCGTACCTTAAAGCATTGGTTTTCAGATTGTGCGAAAGAATAGTTATGAATGAAACTTTGAGCTTACATTTCTTCTTTTTGGTGAATGTTCCTGCCATGTGCTTGCTCTTCATTTTCGCTATAACCTGTTGTAATTTTGTTAGAACATT
The DNA here is from genome assembly GCF_000816755.2 of Arachis ipaensis. Classification (NCBI taxonomy): domain Eukaryota; kingdom Viridiplantae; phylum Streptophyta; class Magnoliopsida; order Fabales; family Fabaceae; genus Arachis; species Arachis ipaensis. The sequence goes on from NC_029794.2 coordinate 116,561,877, forward strand.
CCATGTAACTATTTAATTGGAGATATCAACAAAATCAGTGGTTACGATTATCTCCTATGCCTATTATTTGTTGATGGATTTTTGAGTGTCTTCTAGCAATTACCTGTAAATTTGAATTCATATTGAAAGATACTTGCTTCCAGTGAAGATCTCCTGCATTTAACATTGGGATACTTTGTGTTATAAATATAAACTTCTATATGCATTTGCCATTTGTTTTAATTCACTTAGATTGCTATGAACATTTTAATGATACCTTTTCTTGTACGCTTTAGAATCTCCCCTCCTTTGAAAACAGAGTCCAGTGCCAGCAAGATGTTTGCTTCTCTTCCTTCCTTGCATTTTTCATCGACTAGAGGGAACGTCGTCGCTCCAACCCCCTTCTGCAGTCTTGCCTTTAGAGTAGCAGCTCCTCGCAACGCTTCCAACATAACATTTCGTTTAGTAGATTCTTTCATTATAATATTAGATGACATCTTTGGCATATGAACTTATAACATTTCTTCTATGGTTTTCTGGTCTCCATCTACCTCCGGCTATAAAACTACCCTCCATATGATCTACTTTATTAACTGAAAGCCTCAACAGCCTTATCAAAACATGTTCATAGCACCTAAAGAGTTAATACACGAGGCAAGAACATGGTGCAAAATGCAAATTGAGAAATGAACAATATAGAGGTTCTGATACCTGTGGCCGCTCCAGCTGTTAAAGTCATCATATCTCCATTGGTTTTTGCATTAATGGCAGAGTTAACTACAGTTAAGATTTGTTCATGTTCAGCTCCCATATCCTCAGCAATCTCAATGCAGTGAGAGGCAACCAAGGCTGCTGCTGATGCAATCGTGGCAGAACTGATGGGATTGTTCTTTTGGCCGGCATTAGGCACTTCTTGTGATGATGCCATTGAAGCTGCAATGGCCGCAACGGCAGCAGCTACACCTGCCACGGATACTGCAGCATGCAACTGAGCATTATGAGTCCTAATTTCCTGCTTTTTCCTCTCCTTTTGATCCTTCAGCCATCTTCCCATTGTCCTTCCTCTCAGCAAACTCTTGTAAAGCTAGTATGCAAAAGTTTACAAGAAGAATAACAAAGAAAAAGAGTGATGAATGATTGAGCTTTTATTTTTAGTATATAATCATGAGGTTGAGTGTAATGTACCCCATTTCTGAGCAAGTTTTGACTTGAAAGGAATTCTGGATTGATTGCTTGATGGAGTAAAAATAAGTCCTGCACATAATGGATACTTTTTGTCATTAATTTCTCTACTTGGGTTAAGTCCAGATTTATGTCATTTAGTTTATCCTTTTTTGAAACTACATATCAAGCAATCAGTGACATAATTATCCATTATGGGCAGCACATAATGTTAAAAATAAGTTCTTCTGTAAGTTAGAAACCAAAACAACCTCACATGTTGTGACTTATCTGAATTCACAGTGTGTAGATAAGACAGATAGATGATTTTAAAGTGAAAGGTGAAGTTTAATTAGAGCATATTAATGCCAAATGATGATTACCATACTATATGTGAAAGCAGTATGATAGTACCTTAGTTTCATCACTATCTTTTGGCAAAATCTGAGGGCAACATCCATTAAGTAACTGCTCAAATAATTTACATCAGAATCATTGTAAATATATAAAGCAATAGCTACACACTTTGAAATTCATATATGCTTGTAAATATTGAAGAATTCTAGAATCAGGAGAAAGAAAGAACATTGATTTTGGTGAAAAGGGCTTCTGATTTCTCATTAGAATCTCTTCTTTTTGGCTTTTTTTTTTCTTTCCCTTTACTCAAGTGTGTGTGCATAGCATAGAATCTATTATTAATAGAACTCAAACTAACTTCTTGATTTTCAGTTTCAAAATGCTGCATTTCTTGCTAACTAAAGTAGTTTTAAAGGCCTAATTTCTGATTAAAAGGTTTTTCAAATTCCAAAGTAGAACCAAAAGCAAAAAACTTACAGAATCCTTGTTCTCAGCAGAAGTTGTGGAAGGCTTGATGTTAGTGTTATAGTGAAGTGCTTTGGAGAGTTCCATTGCTGAGAGACTCCATGATCTTGCAAGAAACTCCATAGACTCTGTTGGAGTCTCAGGTGGTGGACATGATGATGATAGTGTGCATTCTGAAGCTGCATTCTCATCTATGTTCTCTAGCTGATGAATTGAGCATTTGGAATTTGTAGAGCTCACTTTCATTCCAATAAAAATAATGAAAAAGGGTCAAATTTTTTCATCACAATGAATAAAACATGATTATCATATTAATCAAAATCAACATTTGTCCTGAAATGAAGCCAAAAGAAATTAAAAAACTACCTAACAACATTAACAATTATAACTTGTAAAGAATCACAGAAAAGGAGTTAAATTCTTTTATATGTAAAAGCATGGATTCTTGTTTTGTCATGTTATGCTAAGTATATATACTCTCATTTATTACTTTTCAAGTGCCTAAAAGAAAATGAAAAAAAAAAAAGAAGTTTCTCATTTAGCACTCACTTGTTAAAGAGTGGTGAGAGAATTGAGAATGTGGAGAGCAAGATGGTGATGGTGATGAGAGGAATGAGGAGCAACAGTTAGATATTTAACATGATAGAAAAATAAAAATAAAAATAAAAAATATTTTAATTGAGGATAATAAAGACAAGTTAAAAGATTCAACAAGGTGGTAGAAAAAAAAGGGACCCAGGGCATTTTTTCATTCATTCATGTCTCCAACTTAATATGTTTATTGTTGCTTTCTTTTTTTGTATTTCCACTTCTTAGTGCTTTATGCATTAAAGCAGTGAAAGGCCTGGTTTTATGGCAGCCAAGTTCATCATTTCATGGATTCTCCTTTGTCACCATTAACACATTTTCTAAAGTAAAGTTTATGGGGGGCCAATTAATTACTAATAGTATGCTGTTTCTTTATTTTATTTACAAAAACAGATAATTTAATAATAACTTTCTATCCAGAAGGCTCTACCAATTTGGTTTTGTTTAATTTAGTACAAATTTATGTGCATGAATGGTGTGCTTCTTTTTTCTTTTCTTTTTTATTAATTTTTTTTTTAAAAAGAAGGGTTCAAATAGCCGTAGACACCATCATTATATTTTGGTTATAATGAAGGAAGGGTTTGACATATCACACACACACAACAATAATATGTACACACACGAATGTAGATAGATACATATGATGTTCATAATGATGTGATTATGTTAAAATATTTTATGCTGTGCCTACGGTTGTTGCACTAATTAATCACCATTATCATCATCATCATCATAATCATAGATATAGATCATAGATACTTATTTCTAATATTTATAATTGCAGTGCTACCTTATTAATATCTATGTTTCTTTACTAAGAGGGGAGCATCGTTTTAATTGAAAAAAAATTATTACCAAGAAGCAAGGAAGCCTGGGGCTCAATTTAAAAATAGATAGGGGTATTTAAAAAAATAAAAATAAAAAAAGAGACATCGAAGCAGTACCTTCTCAATCTCCTAACAAGCAAATAATATTTATGAATAATTATGTTACTATCAATATTGATTTTAGATTGATTTACAAATTTGACTGTTATGAATTTCTATTGGAGACGTGAATGTCTATTTGTGTGAACTGAATATGTTTAGTTTTTCTATTTTGAAAGAGATTGTATAGTTTCACATGTATTTTATTATGTATTGAAAAAGAAAGAAAACAGAGAGGGTTATTGAAGAAGAGTATATACTTTATTATCTATGAAAAGAGTGAGTATTGTTAATTTTCACTCAACTATACTAGATTAAATGAAAGTTAGTATCCTCGTATATAAATAAGGCAATATTACTAAATAACTTCAATTATATATCAACTTTGAGACCATGAAATAATGATTGGATTTATACCCTTTTGTAATAATTAGGGTTGCTATGTGACAAATAAGTGCGTTAACACAGTTCACACGCGAAGAAACCACTATGCCGGTGTTTGGTGCTTTATAGAATTATAGGTTATAGGCTACTCATAATATAAATTAGAGAAATAACTTAGATTAGTTGAGTATCAACTCACTTGTCGCTTTAAAAAAATGTTAGAAGTTTAAATCATGTCTTATATATGTAGCAAATTTTTAAATAGAGTTTAGATCTGTAATTATTTCACAAATTCTCATTTTATCCCTCATCGATTGAAAAATGATATTGCAGCCCCTCACGATTAATTATGTTCGATATTCTGTCTCTTTTGTTATTGTCTCTATCCAGAACTAACGAATATTGTCTACATATATTATTAACTCAACACATGTCAAACAACTATTTAAAAGGATAAATTGCCTCCTGGTGAATTAGCAAAATGATGTTGTTATGCACGTCTCAAAAATGCTTTACTTCTTCTTCTTCCTTTTATTGTTCATTTTACTACAATCATATCTCCTCACTCCACCCTAGCTGCCACTACTTCCACCCCCTCACTGATCTTTATCATTGCACCTCACTGCCATCTTTAATGTCACAAACTGAAGCTAAATGAGAATTTAATGGGTATATTGTATTGTTGTAGGAATGAGTGAGACCATGAGAATAGAAATAAAGGTGAGGAATAAATACAGAGGTGAGTATGGTGAAAGTTGGATAAGTGATGGCAATAAAATTAGGACGGTGTGGTCCGAGAGAGATGAGAAGATGATGGAATGGCATTGGTGGTGGTGGCATTGGAAGTAACAGTAAAGTACAATGACAAAAGAAGAAGTAAAACGTTTTTTGAGATGTATAAAACAACAACGTTCTGTTAACTCATTAGAGAACGATTTGTTCCTTTAAATAATTGTTTAACACATGTTGAGTTAATGATACACGTAGACAAGATCCGTTAGTTCCGGACGAAAACATTAATAAAAGAGGTAAAATGTCTTACAAAATTAATCATGAGAGATCATAATGTCATTTTTCAATCGATGAAGAACGGAATAAAAATTTGTGAAATGATTAGGAGCCGAATTGAGATTTTACTCTTATTTTTTTTATTTTAAAAGATCATACATACATACAACTTTATTGCTATTTACATTTTAATGTGGCATAAAATTTACAGAAAACCTTCTTTAGTTACCATAAATTTTGTATTTTTCATTCTAAATAATTCATATAATACATGTAAGATATAGATATTTTTGAAGTCTAGTGCAAATTGGCATCCATTGATGATCCTCATACATATGATGTAACTTTTAACCTAAAGGTGCAAATTGCCAGCAATTACTCGAACAATTACTAAGAGTTTGAATGAGGAAAAAAGTTTAAAAAAAATTATTACTTTTTA
>NC_029794.2:116567474-116574449 GCF_000816755.2 Arachis ipaensis
CCTATTTTTCGTATTTTTAATTTTTTGTTTATAAAATCTCAAAAGTAGAAAATAGAGTCTAAAAATAAAAACAAAAAAGTAATCAGTTGTACTCATTTTTCAACACTTACTCATTCTTCTTCCTTTTTGTTTATTATCAACACTTACTTTTCAACGACTGTCCTTTATACTCATTTTTCTCAACTATAAAATTAGTTGTGGAACCTATATCAACCAAATTTCAGACCTCATCCAAAACCAAGGTTCAATAGTAATATTCTTTTCTTTATTTTTTTCTTTCTTTTTGGCACTAAGATTAACTATAATTACAAGAACAAATTCAGCAAAAACAATATGAAAAAGTTCTTTGATCTTTTTCCAAATAAACTATGAATTCAATTGAGTGTAAACATTTCTCATTTTTAGAAGGAAAGGAGTACATTTGTGATTACATTAGTATGCTAACAAATCTAACTGTACAAAGGATAAAATAATAATAATGATAATAATAAATCAAACTTGTATAATGAATGATTGAGAGAGATTAATGTGATATAAGTTGAGATGACCAGGTCAAAAATTAAATAGAAAAAGAAAAAAAAGAAAAGGGATTATGCCCATGGGCCTCACCCACCCATATCCATATTTTGACTCATCCATCATAAAACTCATTAATTGTTAATACAAAAAATGCAACCCAGCCAAACAGACCCTTTCCCACAATTTTCAAGGTCTACACCACAATCTTCATTCTTCAATTCAACCCTTGAGCCAAGTGTGGCATGATGCCATCCATGCCAATAAAATCAAGCATACATAGTTTTCTCCAAAACTTGTTCAACTCTTCACTTAAGCCTCAAAGGTTTGCACCTGCCTCTTCCTTTCATATGAATCTTACTTACCCACCAGCATGTTGTGTATGTACCTATGCATTTAGAAGTGGTAAAATTACAAATGGAAGTGGCATTTCTTTTCTTTTGGCTTGACATAACATGCCACTATTGCTCTGGTGAAGTAAATGCCGTGACATGTGAGAGACCATGGAAAAACAAGCTCTAGGTGGCTACTTCAAACTCCTGTCTGAAACAAATCAACTCAGTGTCTCACACAAATATAATTCCATGACTTAATTGTATACCATTTAATGAATATGCAAGAAAAATTTCTTATGTTGTCAAGGTAAATTACAATATACAAGGTTAGGTAATATTACACACGACATTGCTTAATCTATCATACCAAAGTTAGGTAAATAACTGATTTTCTTACATATTATTTGGCTGAAGAAATTCGGCGTAGCGAAGGAATCCAACTGCTTGAAGTACGAGAATTACTACCGAAAACGCGAGCAATGTGTGAACTTCCTAAGGGCTTTTCTGCTTTTGATGCATTTTCTTTAGAGGATTTTGGCAAGCCAGATGATGTAGAAGGACCGTTGTTCCCGTTCTGCGAAAAAAAAAGTGATCTCAATCAGATGAATTACCTGAGCTAAGTAAAATTTCAAATTAAACACAGGAAGGACAAGAATACACATTTAAAGAGGGATTAGAGGCAAGAAATGCAAGACTTGCAATTTCATGGAGGTGACAACATACATGTTTCTCAGTCTGATTCTTGAAACTATGATTGTGACCAACAGATGGTTTAGGCTGTGCAGTTGCGCTTGGACGATCATGATTCTGGTTCGCCAACTGTCTTGTTGCAGTTACATGAGTTGAATCATTGACTCCTGAACCTGAAATGGAATGTGAAGCATCAGAATCATAAATCATCACTTCACTACACTGAAAATTCTTGGAATGCAGTTAACAATTAAGATAAGAAAGAGTTAGTTGGGAAATATATGTTCTCATATTCCCATCATAGGATTATATCAGAAGCTGTTAGGTTCTGTGTTTAAGATTTAGACAACAAGTTTCATGAAAATAACCTAAGTTAGCTATTATGAGAATTTTCTAATAATTGTTTTTCGCCTTGTAAGTGACAAGAATGAAGTTACCTGTATTCTTGTCCGTAGCCATGGGTTCTAGACTGCTAGGTACAGCAGCTGAAGGCTGAAAATTTCCAAACACTCATCATGTCAGAAAAAGAATAAGATTAGGACATCATTCAAAGAAACTATCAGAAATGCCATCTAACAATATCAATCCATGGCATGAAATTTGTTCTAAAAGGGTAATAAAAATATTGAACTACACACAATTATGGCATGAAAGTTGTTCAAAAAGGGTAATAAAAATATAGCGAGAAACTACTAACAGCTGTTTGATTTTGTATCTGTCTCTGTCTCTGTTGTGTCTGTTGGTACTTTAGAATGGTCCAGTCAAACAAATTGTCAGATTCAAATCCTGCACATTGAATTCAGCCGAATAAGATTATTTCGACAAGAAGGAAGAAGAAAAATATAACACATACCGTGAAGTTTTGAAATCCTAGGATTAGTGTTAATTGATACCATCAAAATACTAACTCACAAGCAAATTATTACCCTTACTAAGCATAGACTAATTTTTCTGTTATCTGGCAAATTAGTTAAAATCAAATCAAGTATATAAAAGCAAACAGTCAAAACCTTCACGAGAGAACAATTCACGAAACAAGCGCTTCAAGAATCCATAATCTGGTAGTTGATCAAATGTCAAGGAGTGGCAATAATGAAAGTAAGAAGCGAACTCCACGGGATATGACTTGCAAAGCATCTAGGAGAAAAAAATATCAATATTTAGTCAAGGTTTCAAGTACTCAATGATAAGTTCGGAGATCAATCATTTTATCAAACTGAAAAACACACACATACCTCAATGGGAGTTGACAACTTCTTCTCACAAATCCTATCATATTTTTCCTTTTTGGTGACAGCTTTCAGACCCTGCCAGGGAAGGCTGAAACGCAAAAACTAGATAGTCAAGACCCGTTTCTTATTCAATTGATATGCAACATTTTTTTAAAGCTCAAAATGTCTGGAAAGTTAGAACGAATAGTGGAAAAAACATACCTTCCTCTTAAGAAGTACATAAGAACATAGCCAAGAGACTCTAAATCATCTCGACGACTTTGCTCTGACAAAATAGAATCCAAATGGTGAGAAATTCGTAAATTGCAATCTGTATAATATAAAGAAGGAAAATTTCTTTCTACTTACCAATTCCTATGTGAGTATTACAACTTGCATAGCGTGCAGTTCCTGTTAAGTTTTTATTCTCTCTGGATGAGTTCATCAAAGTTGGGTTGGGGGGGGAGGGAGAATAAAAAATTAGGCAACAATAGACATGGAAAAACATTATACAACAAGACACGATAAAAAACAAATAATGAAACAAAAATATACCTGTAAGGAATATGTTTATTTGTGCTAAGGTCCTTATATCTTTTTGCAAGTCCAAAGTCAATAATATAAACCTGTAAATTTAACAAATCGACAAAAAAAAATAAGCATGAATTTGGTAGCGAGTCTAGCAATGAAAGGGATCGAGCGAATTCTGGCATGTTACCTGGGTTGCTTTCCTCCCAAGACCCATAAGGAAGTTATCTGGTTTGATGTCTCTATGCAAATATCCCTTCGAATGTAGGTACTCGATTCTCGTAAGCTGTAATCCAGTAAATAAAACAGATTTCACTTTACACTTTCATTGAAACTTTTCACTAATGTGAACTATGACTACAAATAAGTAAAATTATTTAAGAGTTGAAACTGCTCAAATAATATGCAGATGAGATGGTAATATCAAGAAAAAGCAAGGAACAAATGCCGCCTTCTTGAAAATCAAAGCAAGGAAACAGTAATTACCATCTGATCAGCCAACATCAAAACTGTTTTCAATGTAAATTTTCTCCCGCAATAGACAAAAAGGTCCTCGAGACTCGGTCCCAGAAGATCAATAACTAGAACATTATTGTCTCCATCAATGCCACACCATTTCATACTTGGTACACCGCCTGAAACAGAAAAGGCAAGGGGAATCATAAACATTTAACCCTCTTGGCAAATGTTATCAGAACATTTACACATTCGAAGCGCTTCTGTTATAACTTACTTTCTCCTTGAAGAAGATTATACAACTTTGCCTCATAGAGCAGCTGTGGATGTTTGGTTTTCTTGTTCTCCTACAAAATAGGAAATGCAGCCGCTATAAATAACTATTAAGTACATAAATAGCTCTTGAAATGCTGAATATGAAGGAAACCCAAGAGATTATGAAACAAATTATAAACTTTCTAGCAAGTGTAGTTATCTATTTAAAAATTCGACCCAAGTTTTCATGTGTTATCTATCATGCATTGAAACAATTGGCCTTAGTTCAGTAATTTCAAATAACCATTCATCAACAGCATACATGGAACAACAGATTGCTATAATCAAGTAATGAATCTTTTACTTCAATCTGAATATTTTCAAATAATAATAATAGTAGTAATAAATTTACATGCATAAGTTATGATATATCAGCTCATATATCATAATTTAGGCATGTAATTTATGTTCATATATTAGCTGCATTTCTAAATTCCCCCATTTCTAATATGAATTATCGAACAACACCATCCAACCCAACCTACTTCAATTTTTTAAAATAAATAAACAAACGACAAAGTAGAAGTTGATCCCCCAACTTATTCATGTTCTTAGACATCATGCCATGCATGATTATTAGCACAATTCTTTTTTTTCTTCTTGATTAAAAATAAAAAATGAAGGCAAATCAATTTTTAAGTAAGAAAGAAGAAGACGCACCATCTTGACGGCCACAATCTCAGAGGTCTCAATATTTGTAGCTGCCAAGAAAAAAATTTTAAACATGATCAGCACAAGCATAGAGAAGAATCAATAAACTTAAAAGGAAAAAAATAACAATAATAACAGAGCAAGAAGAAGAAACAAAAGAAAGTTATTTTACCAATATAAATTTCACCAAAGGAACCGCTTCCAATTTTCTTACCGATCTTGTACTTTCCTCCCACAACCCTCTCCATCTCTTATACCCAACAACCAAACAATAGCTAAAAAAAAGGTTCAAACCAAACCAAACTGGTTCGTGCTCGGGGTTTTTCTTCTGCAAAATCTTATGCTCGTAGCTGATGCCGAAGAAGATGAATGCAAAAAGAAGGCGCAGAATCTTTAGCTTCAGGTAAAGAAAATGATATAGGAGAGAGGAGAGAGCAGAAGCAAGAGGAAGTTTGATGGATAAAAATTGGATTGGATTGGATTAGAATTGGTGGAAAGAAACAGGAAATTGTTGAAATTGATTGTAAATGGACGGAGAAGAGAAAGAAGGAAAACAAGTTGCTCAGAACATTGCTTTATAAAAGATAGGGTCAATTTTGGAATATCGTACGTACGAACTACTAACTCATTTTTATTTTTATTTTTCTTTTAATTTTCAAAAGTTGGTTGATGATCTGTAACAAGCCTCAACCACCTAACCCAATCCATTTCTTCCTTTATTTTCTTCTTACCCCACTATATACTCACTACACAAATAGAATTAGATCCTCTGCTAATTTATTCTTCTATTAAAAAGTATTCAAATATATTTTATATTATTTGTTATGTATACAATTAATATTTTTTAATTAATTAGTATATTTTTTTTTACAAATATTTTGTATAATAAATATATAATTTGTACATATATTTACTAGAATTTTATACGCATGGATCAATATAATTTATACTCATAAATCAATATAATTTACATTTACATTTTTTTTAAATTTATACACATAAATTAATAAAATGATCATTTAATATTTATGCTGGCCAAATAATAATCAAAAAATACTAAAATTTAGTGGACCTCAAAAATTTCTCTTCTTTAAATTTTTACGCTTCTTTTAAAAAAATAAAATGTATGTATCGTTTTTCGAAGATATTTTTATTTTTTACTTAATTTTTGACATTTTTTAAATTCTTTTAACATTAAATTTGTATTTTTTTTTTTCCAATTTCACCGCTTAATTTATATTATTTCCAAATTAATAAAATACAAAAATGTTTATTAAGTACTAGAGTCTTCTATCATAATTCACCTATTTAAACTCATCGTATATCCATTATGAACGATTTAATTTAAGAAAGAATCCATTTTGAGTTATTGCCCATTTGCCCTTACGTACCTGCACTAGTTTCCAGATACATGAAACACGCTTTTGCGAATTGTGAATTGGGAATGATGCAGAATTGATTGAATTAATTAATTAATTAATTAGCCGACTTGTTATTTTATTTTCTTGTGTGTTTCTTGTTAAGAAATCGATAAAGCAATTGCTTTTTCTTCCACCATTTGTTTGATAATGTATAATCTGAGTCAGCAGTGTCCTAATAATTCAACAAAAAATCTAACTAATAATAATAGTGACCAATCCTGGAACCTTGTCCTCCCTCTTGGCTCTTGTTACTTGCTAATAATTCATTCTTTTCCTTCCTTCTTCCTTATTTCGGGGAAATAAATAAACGTTAAATAGTTATAATTAATTAAAATTATTAGATGAAAGTACTATAAGACATAAGATAGTTGTGCATTGCGTGGTTAATTTGTTTACTCGGCGGTTTGATTGGTTGCAATGAGTGTGACAGAATGCGACTCGTTTGTCTTGTGACTTGTGAGTTGGATTTATATTCATATATATATGCATCTAACAACTATGACCTAATCCTCTTTCATTTCTCAAACAAATTCAATTGGATAAGGTTCTCAATTATTCACTACCTCTTAACTGTATTAATAATTACTTCGAAAAATAACAAAATTCTCAATAAAAAATATTTTTTTTGGCTTTGATCTTTATTTTGTGAAATTGGGTAGTTTTTCTATCAAATTTTTTTTTTGTATTAACAGAATAAACCTACATAGCAGATTAAATTAAATTATTGATTTATCCGTTAAGAACCAACTAAATTTAACAAATTTTTTTATTAGGAGACTCGTCTTTTAAAAATAATTGTTAAGGTCGTTTAATTTTTTTTATTTTTTGTTATTTTTTTTAAATACATTGACT
>NC_029794.2:116574620-116576701 GCF_000816755.2 Arachis ipaensis
CAAAACTAAAAATACAAATGCGTTATCTTTTTAATTTATTAAATACAAAAATAAAATTATTTTCAAAAATACAAATATCGCTTAAAAATTTTTATCAAACTGGACCTAAGTGATTAACCCAAGATCCTACTCACATCTCAATTAATTGTTCCTGTAGCCTTATGCTATATGTGATTTTAAGAAATTTTAAGAAAATAAATTAAAGTTACGCCATTCAATAGTATATGTATGTATATATATACATTTAGTTGCAGCTATAGATTTTAACTTAGTGCCTCATGGTAAGAATTCAAAATCTCTAATGTTTTACAAAAATAAGAAACTTAAAATAATAGATAATTAATAATAAACTAGTAAAAAAACAAAAAATAAGAGAAAAAAACATGAAAAAAAATATAGAAAGAAAATGAGTTTAGTATACAATGTGTACAATAGGAATAAAAAAATTAAGAATAGATAATAATTAAGTTAATTAATTTTTAATAATTTTCAATTTTAAATTAAAAAAAATAAGGATTTGCAACCACGGCAATTACGTATACCGCATAATCCCCTCTCCACATATGATGTGACTTCTTCTTGTGCATGCTTCTTCCTAATCTCTTCCCCGGTGCTGCGCTGCTGCAACATCAACCGCTACCGCCAATAGCACCGACCGATGCCGGCTTGCGCACCGCGAACGTCCGAGCAGCACCGTCGTGCACAAAGAGTGATTCGCGCAGCTCCCAACACGCCGGTCATGCAACCCCCTCTCGCAGCCAGCGGGTTTCACCGTCCCAGCGCCTTTATCTGCGACATACAGGGGATGGGGATGGTGCCACGTGTACGGTGATTTGGATTTCGGTGCGTTGCCTCCGGTGGATGTGGTGCATCTGATTGAAGATATCAATAAGGCAAGTGCTTCGTTTCATGGTGTTGCGGAGGTTTCCGGTCGACTTGGTTTTTTTGGATTCCGCTCCCCTTACGTCTTCAAGGTATATACATTAAAAGATGAATTTAGATGCTGGATGTTCAATTCATTAGGTATGTAGATGGTTATTTTAATTTTTAATTGGATGGTTATTTTGTTTAATTCAGTTTAAGTATATATAATTAACAAATGTTGGATGGTCATTTCATTAGGTAGTCGGATGATTATTTTAATAACTACGTAGATGGTTGTTTGATAGCCGGTGAAGGAGCTTTTAACGACGGAGAGGTGGGATGATTGATGAGGGTGGGGTAGTAGACGGTTTGGGGAGGGTGTTTGGGTAAATTCCTTTGATATATTAGAGTTAAAATGGTTAATTTTTTGAAATAACTGTTTGATTTTTTTTTCTTATATTGGGTCAAATTTAAAACCTATTGTACACATTGTCAAGATTCTTCATTATCTCCCGTGAAATTCAAAAATAAAAGCCTTTCAAATAGGTCATGGTAAGAAAATTTTCTCTCATACCTTTACTTAATATCTTGATGAACAAAGCATTGCTCATCCTTTCTCTTACCCCTAACTCATCAACAAAATCGAAGGATTGAGTGAAAATATCATATTACTGAAACCAATTTAGCAATGCATGTTAGCAACTGCTTCTTCATCTTTAATACTGGGATGATACATTCTTATCCATTGTTTTCCTCATCAACAGGTTACCTCACCAAATACTAATCTCATGGCATTACAAAAATAATCACTTTTAGCAGTTATTTATTTTGTTTTTAGCGGTAATAAAAATAGCCGCTAATACATTTATCGGTAATTAGACATTAGCCGTCTTATACTTCGTCGCTAAAAGGTTTTAGTGGCCATTATAACATTTGCCAGTAAAGACTATTTTAATGGCTGCATAAACTATATAACTTTTAACGGCCATTTTCATGGCAATTTATATGGCCACTAAAAGCAATTCTAAGATTGCAATGTTATTCACTTTTAGTTGCCATTACTATTGCTACTAAAATTCATTTTATCGGCAATTTATATGGCCATTAAAAAATTCTTAAATTGTAATATTATTTACTTTTAACTGCCACTATTATTGCCGCTAAAATCTTAAAAGACGTTTTTTTAGTTATACTCACTTTATTATTATATTTATACA
>NC_029794.2:116577334-116594140 GCF_000816755.2 Arachis ipaensis
TTTCAAAAATACAAATATCGCTTAAAAATTTTTATCAAACTGGACCTAAGTGATTAACCCAAGATCCTACTCACATCTCAATTAATTGTTCCTGTAGCCTTATGCTATATGTGATTTTAAGAAATTTTAAGAAAATAAATTAAAGTTACGCCATTCAATAGTATATGTATGTATATATATACATTTAGTTGCAGCTATAGATTTTAACTTAGTGCCTCATGGTAAGAATTCAAAATCTCTAATGTTTTACAAAAATAAGAAACTTAAAATAATAGATAATTAATAATAAACTAGTAAAAAAACAAAAAATAAGAGAAAAAAACATGAAAAAAAATATAGAAAGAAAATGAGTTTAGTATACAATGTGTACAATAGGAATAAAAAAATTAAGAATAGATAATAATTAAGTTAATTAATTTTTAATAATTTTCAATTTTAAATTAAAAAAAATAAGGATTTGCAACCACGGCAATTACGTATACCGCATAATCCCCTCTCCACATATGATGTGACTTCTTCTTGTGCATGCTTCTTCCTAATCTCTTCCCCGGTGCTGCGCTGCTGCAACATCAACCGCTACCGCCAATAGCACCGACCGATGCCGGCTTGCGCACCGCGAACGTCCGAGCAGCACCGTCGTGCACAAAGAGTGATTCGCGCAGCTCCCAACACGCCGGTCATGCAACCCCCTCTCGCAGCCAGCGGGTTTCACCGTCCCAGCGCCTTTATCTGCGACATACAGGGGATGGGGATGGTGCCACGTGTACGGTGATTTGGATTTCGGTGCGTTGCCTCCGGTGGATGTGGTGCATCTGATTGAAGATATCAATAAGGCAAGTGCTTCGTTTCATGGTGTTGCGGAGGTTTCCGGTCGACTTGGTTTTTTTGGATTCCGCTCCCCTTACGTCTTCAAGGTATATACATTAAAAGATGAATTTAGATGCTGGATGTTCAATTCATTAGGTATGTAGATGGTTATTTTAATTTTTAATTGGATGGTTATTTTGTTTAATTC
The DNA here is from genome assembly GCF_000816755.2 of Arachis ipaensis. NCBI lineage: Eukaryota > Viridiplantae > Streptophyta > Magnoliopsida > Fabales > Fabaceae > Arachis > Arachis ipaensis. The sequence goes on from NC_029794.2 coordinate 116,578,350, forward strand.
AGTTTAAGTATATATAATTAACAAATGTTGGATGGTCATTTCATTAGGTAGTCGGATGATTATTTTAATAACTACGTAGATGGTTGTTTGATAGCCGGTGAAGGAGCTTTTAACGACGGAGAGGTGGGATGATTGATGAGGGTGGGGTAACATACGGTTTTGGGGGAGGGGGGAGGGGAGAGGGTGTTTTTGGTAAATTAGGATTGAGATGGTTAATTTTTTGAAATAACTGTTTGAATTTCTTTTTTCCCTTGTATTGGGCCAAATTTAAAATCTATTGTACTCATTGTCAAGATTCCTAAGTTCATGAAAAAATCCAATACTCCTCCGACTTATATTGAATTATGGTAGAAATGATTATATATATTGGATAAAGTACTGTTTTGGTCCCCAACATTTGGAAAAAATCTTATTTTAGTTTTTAACGTTTAAATCGTCATATTTTTATCTCAAAAAAGTTTAAATGACATCAATGCTGTTTTGTCATCAAATCTCACACTAACACTTAACGAAAGAGCTGACGTATCCGTTAACCATCTAACTTGGCAGTCACATCAAAGATGACCGTTATAAAAAAATAAAAGAAATAAAAAAACAAAAGGAAAAAATTTCTAAAAATGTTGTCCACTACCACTGTAGCTCACCTAGCAACATTGACGCTCCAGATCGAAAGTTTAATGGCGTCTCAATGTTCCCAATTTTTCACAGCAATAACAAGACTCAAAGGAGAAGAGCAACTTGCTATTGTGGTGAAAGACCAATTCTGCATACTTCATCAATGCCTGAGAACCCTAGATAAAAGTTCTGGGATTATGTCAATTATCAGGTAACTACTGTAAACTACATTAATTCGTATATTGCAACTTTTGTTGTTGTGTTGGTCCTATAAATTGTTTTTAATTTGTTTTTGAAACCATTGATTGGGAAAAAATTGGAAAAGAGTGCGAATTTTTTTTGCATGGACAAAGCCTGAAAGACAATACTCACAGATTGCAATATTGAAGAAGAAAAAAAAATGTTAAAAGGAAAATTAGAATTTGCTAAAATGAAATTCTTAATTGTCGTTTCAGTGGGTATTGTTAGTTGAATTTTGGTACTGTTGTTGCTGTATGAAAGGGTAACAAATGCATAGCACATGAGATTACCATATAGATGAAGAAGTTGAAAGATTTAGTGTTAGGGTATTTAGGTGGGTTAGGAATTTGAATATATTTGAGAACATTTGATAAGTAATCTATATAAACTATATGCTCACATTGTAGTTGTATTTGAAGGTTAATTAAAAGTTTTCACTGATTTAGATGCATGTCTTTCATGGAGTTGTTTTAATTCTGTTTCAATTTAAATTTATGTAGTGCTAAGCACTACGAAGTGCTCATAAACTATTGTAATTTTTAAAGTGCAATGTCTGATCACAAAGTGCATAATTAGGTTGGTCTTAACTAGCTTACAAAATATTAAGAACTTAGCTACTTATCTAAACAACTAGAAAGTTTAAGACAATAAATCAATAACATAATTGAGATAGTCAAAGTGCTATTATAAATGACAAAATAGTTCATGCCATTATCATTACAAACCAAAAGTAGAAATCATAAAATCATATTACAACAGAAAAATTTATATCATTTCAGGTTCTTCCAGGCCTTTGGTGGTGTTTTTGCCAAATACTTCAGCACCCTCTTTGATGGGCTTTGTTGAATGAAGGTGGAAGATTGACCTTAACTTTGGCTTGTTACATTTTTAGACCTCTTTGACAAGGTTTATGATTGTTGTGCTTGCTTCATTTGTACTTTTCCTCTTTTGTTGATGTCATAGCCCTTTTGCTTGCTGTCCAGTCCCATTTGATTGCTTCTTTGTATCTCCTTTGTTCATTGAAATTTTTTTTATTACCTTGGTTGATCCAGCAGCTAACTTTGATGTGGTGGCCTTCTTGGATGTTGTAGCAGTCTTTGTTAACCAAAACAAAAAATAAATATACTTTGTTGTTAGTAAAACAAACTACTTGGAATTAATCTCATTCATGAAGTAAATTAGTTTTGTGATTAGGATTTACCTTTTGTAAACCAGCTTCGACTTTGGACTTCTTGGGACAGGTTCTCTTGTTGTGACCATAAGCAAAATGATATAACAGTTTTGTTGCTGGTCTCCTCTGGATAAAATTGACATTGGTCCATTAGTCCATTCATCTACACCCTTGTTCTTACTCTTTTTTGGTCTACCTATTGATTTTTTAAATACTAGAGGCAACATATCATCATTTGCAGTTTCTTTTCTATAAGTTAGAATCATTTACAGGATATGTTACATGCTCATAACATCTAACATATGTCTCTTTTTTGAAGCAAGTATCAACATAATCATTAAGATCAAAGCACATCTTCCTGATGCAGCTCATTGCATGTTGACAAGAAATCCTTGTTAATTGATACTTCCTACAAGAGCACTCACAATTCTTTAAATTCACTATAATTTTTTTTCTATTACCATGAGTATTATAAACCTCATATTTATCTCTTCCAGTATATATTGTCATCCAATTTCCACCTTGATCAAACTCTTTTTCAATTTCTTTTCTTAATTTTTGGCAGCACAATCACTGCATATGTAACAATCCCTATTATCAGCCCATCTATTCATCAAATACACTCTAATATCCTCTAACATAGATATAATAGGTTTTTCCCTAACCTCTACCATGATAGAATTAAAATATTCACGCATATTATTAACAAGAACATCACATCTAGGTATACAAAAAAATCTGGATTTGCTTCAGTACTTAAGTTGAATTTCCATGAGGTATCTATATGTGATAAACCTCATTTTTAGGGTTTATCTTATGCTTAAAAATACACTTAACTCACACTTATTCATATAATTCACATGTTTTACATTTTCCTTCCTAATTTTATGTTATGATTGAAAACATGCTTCTTTAGCTTTAAACTTGCTAATTTTAATTCCCTTTTATTATGATTCGATGCCGTGATATGTTTGCTGAGTGTTTTTAGGGTTTATAGGGCAGGAATGGCTTAGAGGATGGAAAGGAAGCATGCAAAAGTGGAAGGAATACAAGAAATTGAAGGAATTGCTAAGCTGTCAAGCCTGACCTCTTCGTACTAAATCGATCATAACTTAAGCTACAGAGGTCTAAATGAGGCGGTTCTAATTGCGTTGGAAAGCTAACATCCCAGGCTTCAAAATGATATACAATTTGCCATAGTTGACATGCTGTTAGGCAATGCACATGCGTGATGTACGCATATGCGTGACACGCGTAGAAGACCATCGATGCGTACGCGTGACATACGCGTACGCGTGACGTGCGCCACGTGCAGGAATTGCAGAAGACGCTGGGGGCAATTTTGGGCTAGTTTTGGATCCAGTTTTCGGCCCAGAAAATACATATTAGAGGCTGCAGAGTAGGGGAATCAATCATTCATTCATTCATACAACTTTCATTCAAATAATTTTAGGTTTTAGATGTAATTTTCTAGAGAGAGATGCTCTCTCCTCTCTCTAGGTTTTAGGGTTCTTAGCTTTAATTCTTCTCAAATTTAGATTTCTATTTTACTTTAATTTAGTTTTCTTCTACTCTTATTAGTTCTAGTACTTTAGTTTATCTATTTCTCTTGTTGGTTTATTTATTTTTCCAATTTAATTTATAAACTCTTCATGTTAGATTGAATTTCCTATTGAATGCAATTTGAGGTGTTTCATGTTTATTGTTCTTGCTTTATTTGTTATCATTGATGCTTGCAATTGTTGGTTTTAGATTTTACATTCTCTATTACTTTTCTATGCTTTTATGTTATGCCTCCCAATTGTTTGATAAAATGCTTGGTTGGATTTTAGTGTAGATTTTTCTCCTCTTGACTTTGGTTGAGTAATTGGAGACTCTTGAGTTATCAAACTCTTTTGCTGATTGATAATTGAAAGTTGCTAGTTGATTTGGATCCCTCTAAAACTAGTCTTTCCTTAGAAGTTGACTAGGACTTGAGGAATCAAATTGATTCATCCACTTGACTTTTCTTCATAGTTAAAGGTTAACTAAGTGGGAGCAATGGACAATTGATGTCACAATTGATAAGGATAGCTAGGATAGGACTTTTAATTCTCATACCTTGCCAAGAGCTTTATTAGCTATTAGTTTAATTCTTGCAATTTAATTTTCTTGTTCCTTATTCAAAACCCCAAAAAGATACAATCTCATAACCAATTATAAGTACACTTCCCTGCAATTCCTTGAGAGACGACCCGAGATTTGAATACTTCGGTTATTATTTTTATAGGGGTTTGTTACTTGTGACAACCAAATTTTTGTATGAAAGGATTCTTTGTTGGTTTAGAAACTATACTAGGAACGAGAATTTATTATGAAATTCTTTACTAGCAAAAATCATTTCGTCAATATGCTTCACTGTATGTTAACTTTTTGAATTTGTTGCATCCTCCTCTTCCACTCTTGAATATAAGTAACTTTTGATGCATACCACATCATCAATTTGAGCTGGATTCCTGAATATCTCTTTTTGAAATTATTGTACAAGTGTTGCACATAGAATCTATTATCTACTCTAGGTAGCAACTCATCAAATATTAGAATTAATCCCTGCACATATTAGAAATAAGTCTTTAATTGATATAAACATATCTAGATGAGGAGAAAAATGTAATTGATTTAAACATATTTAATCTACCTTCTACTAATCACTCGTGAAAGTGCAATGTCTAATCTTGTCAACACCCAAATCATCACACAAGTTTTGCATAAGCCAAGTCTATAAGTCTTTTGTTTCTATCTTAACAACATATGCAATAGGCAGAATTTGGTTGTTCAGATCCCACCTAATTGCTGTTAGAAGATGTCCTCCATAGGGGGTTTTTGATTAAGCAGCCATTAAGTCCAATTATGCACAGTATGAAGTTTTTTTGCATGCATCTAAGCAAATGTAAACCCTCTCAAATGTTGGTCTCATGCCCATCCTAAGTGATGGTCTCTCTAAAGCAAACTCAGGAAGTCTTTGCACTTGTATTCGAATTGAAGACCCTGGATTCGCTTTCATTAACTCATTATAGTAGTCATGAATCCAATTGTATTGCTCTCCATATGTGCCGTTAATTTCATCAAGTGCAAACTATTTAATCCTAGCAACCTTGGACTTGGTCAAATCTATATTCCATTTGTTGTAAGCCTTTTTCATGTATGTGACAATTTTATATTCGTGTTCCCTGCTATCTATTTCATGAAGACCTTACTTAACCACTTGGAATACATGATTCCAATATTTGTTTCCTTGCTGCATGTGTGTTTGTTGTAGTAGTTTTTCAACTGCCATGTATTCTCTATTTTTAACTTACAACAGTAAACATGCCATTTTCATTTCTCCTGACAGATAACCTTCACCCTTCTTCTATCACATTTTTTGAATTTTAGCCCTCTTCTAGTGTGGACAGCATAGTTTGTGGCACATTCTTTGAACTTATCCTTGGAACATACAAAGTCCCTTCTTACCACTTATACTCCTTCATATTTTTGAATTATTTGTGAAATGAGTAATTCTTCAATGGAGCATCATCGTTTTCATTACTTAAAGGAAGATCTAAAAAGTCTTCACTGTCATATCCATCATCTCTTCTCTAAACCTAGCTAACACTTTCTTTTTTCCCTTTTCATCAATCCCGGGCACATTTGACTTCTCAAGCTTGTCACCATTCTTGACCACTTTGGACTCCTTCATGATTGTAACCTCAACATCAAATAACACACCATCTGTAAATAAATAATTAACAAATAAATAAACTAAATGAGAGAAAAAAAGGATTAGAGAATTAATATTTATAATTTAAAAAAATAAAAATATTTAGGATGCAAATTAAAATACTTATCTTAAGGATTTTGGCTCAAAGTTGGGCCAATAGGCTAAGAAAATAAAATTAGGCCACATCAGACCCAAGTCCAAGTATATATATCCACACTTAATACACAATTCAGCACATTCCTCATTCATTTGGAAGGGACAGATGAAATTGAGAGAAGGGAGAAGAGAGGAGAAAACCTAGCTCTAGCTGACTAGCTCCACCTTTAAACCTCTATAACTTTTGCTATGGAGCTCCGATCGCCACACTGTTTGTGGCCACGCGAAGCTTGTCTCTCCCTCTTTAATTCTATTTGAATAGTTTGGTTAACTTAAAATCTCAACCCAATTTCTCATTCAAAGCTAAAATCATATTTTTGGTTTGGGTATTGAGAATTTTTGGTGATTTTGATGTTATAGGGACTCTCTAGCTTGTGTTCTTGGTGGTATTCATCACTAATTTCAGTGAGTAAAAGTAAGAAACCAGTTTTTCCTCTTGGTTCATTATTTTATGAAAATTCTAGTTTTTAATATTATGCCAAATTGTATAATATAGTGTTAGATTGAGCAATTGGAAGCTTGGCTTGGTGGAATTTTGGAAAGAAAAGCTTAGAAGCTTGGAATTGCAATATTAAGGTACCGATGGTAGTTTTGAGTAGGCATTATGTAACCATGTAAAAACCTAGATTACTTGCCCTTAGAATAAGTTGAATGGAATTAATTGTTGATGTATTTGAATAATGGCTAGTATGAGTATCATGTTGGTTGATGTGTTTCGACATGAAATTGAGGAGTGTGAGGTGATATTGTTACAAATGAATGTTGTAATATATGTTGGTGTCATGTTGCATGAAAATGAGTATGCATGTTGAAGTTTTAATTGAGAATTAGATGTATGAGTATTGTGATTTGTGAAAATTAGGTCAGAGGCCGTGATAGGGTGAGAAAATTCCCTATGTGATAAGTTGAGGTAAGCGGTGTGAATTATTGTATGAGAATGAGAGAATTGATTATTGGTTGATTGAGAGTTTGAATATATGAATGTTCCATATTGTTGATGAATATGGATATAGTTAATGGAATATGTTAAATAAGTTGGAAGTGGGTTAATTTAGGATTAGAATGGTTGAGAATTGATTATGAGTATTTGAGATGTGTAGAAATGGTTTTGAACTGGTTTAGGATTGAATTGAATTGAGAATGGATGGAATTAAGGGATTAGGTGAAATTGGTAAAAATAAGACTTTTAGCCAACTTCGACGGGCCATAACTTGGCACTCAGAGTTTGGATTTGAATGAGATATGTCTTAATTAAAGCTAGTGGAAAGATCTTTAAAACCATCTAAGAATGAAAAAAAACAAAATTTTGTAAGAAAAGTTATGAGAGTTTGAATTTGTGGGTTTACAACTGAATTCTACAGAAGTTGCAGAAAACTGAGGTCATGCGTATGCATGTACATGATGGGTATAACAAAAGAGAAATGATTTTGTGCGAGTTTCATGTGCATGCACAAAAATGAAGTTGCACGTACGCACGAGGCATGCGTACGCACAACCCGCATTTCTATAATTGAATGTTTTTTGTGCGCATTCTACGCGTATGTGCAAAGGGGGACTTGTGCGTACGCATGAGGCATGCGTACGCACAACTGTCCTATTTTTCAAAGATGATAATTTTTAACTGTTTTTGCCTATCTAATCCATTGTTTCACTTCTGTAACTCCTATTTGAGATTCGATAACTAGTTTCTAGGATTTGGAACGAATCTTATGCCTTTAAACCATTTCCTTAACATTTCAAGCTTTCGTAAATCTTATAACGGGTATAGAACCGCTGAATGAGAAGGTCGAGAGTGTTGGGAAGGAAAATATTGAGTTGAAGTGAGTTGAAAGTGATTGCAGGAATAAGTTGATATGATTGAATGATAAGAATGAGTTGATATGATTGGATAATGAGAATGAGATGATATGATTGAATGATGAGATTGAGTTGATTCGAGATGATAACTAGAATGAGAATATATGATTGAATGATAAGATTGAGTTTATTCGAGAGGATAATGAGAATGAGTTTGATTGATAATTGAGCTTCTGGTGTAGATGCAAGGATTGTGATTTTGTCCCACTTGCTCCCAGTCGGTATTTGAGCTTCTGGGATAGATGCAAGGATTGTGGTTTTGTCCCGCTTCTTTCCAGTTGGTATTTGAGCTTCCGGGGTAATTTGCAAGGATGATGGTTTTGTCCCGCTTGCTCCCTGTCAAAATTGAGACTTTGTTGACCCTCCGTCACAAAATGTGACTGGAAACTTATACCTTCCCAAATGTTTTCCCTATGAACATTGATCAATGAATATGAGTTTGAGCTTGGGGATGCGCACACTGAGGAACTGTCCAAGATTAGCTACCGGACATGTCGGGTTTGGCTGTATAACCGACAGATGAGCTCATTGGCCGTTGGGCAGGCATATATCATTTGCATTTGTGTTTTATTTGGGTGTGCATCTTATATTTGACTTGCCTATTTGAACAATTGTACCTATATGATAATTATTTTATCTGTTCTCTCTATTTGTGTATTCTTTGTATTGTCTTGTATGTGTTTACATAGCTGAGAGATCCCTTATAATGACGGTGGTGAAGTTGAGGGTTATTCTTGATAAGAGGTGATGATTGAGAATTATGGAAAAAGAAAAAGAAAAAAACTGAGAATGAATTGATAATATTGAAACTAAATTTTAATATTGAATTATTAAATGAGTTAGGAATCTATGATATTAAGAGAGATGATGATTTGTATAAGGAGAAATTGAGATCTAAAGGTCACTAATATAGTTGAGATTTAGTGTATCTACCTTGATCGGATTAGTAAGAACCTTAGACTTGAACTTTGTGTGATTGGAGATTAGGATTGCCTAGCGAGTTCATGTGGATTTACATAGTCTCTATTTGGAATTATTGCCTTACTAAGAACCCCGTCTCATCCATTTTGGGAATTATTACGTTTCAAACGTAGGTCCCGGCGCTTCTCAGTAAGCGGGAGGTTTATCTAGAAAGACAGCGAAGAAGACCTTTTATTCTACTTTAATTTTAGACTCTCTCATTCTTTTGGAAACACTTATATTATGCACTTGTTTTGAAGAATTGCCTTTAGAGGCCTATGATGTATTTTGGAGAAATAGGTTATGTCTATCCAACTGTTTTACTGTTGTAACTCTAGCCCCTAATCTTCGCGGGCCGAAACTAGTTGATACTTATATATACTTATATATATCTCTTTACTCTTATTCTTCCTTCTAGCTTTTAATTATCTACCTTTCTTCCGACGCGTTTATATATATACCTTATCGAGTGTGAGCGATCGACGAATTGTCTTTTCCTCGAGTTTTAAATCCTTTCACAGTTGTTGTTGTTCACGTCGCCATCACTTTCACCGCTGTCACCCCCATGTTAAAGAGACCCTACAACCACTATCATCAGATTCATTGTTAGTATGGTTATTTTATTTTTCATATATTTTGTGTGTTTAGCATTTTGTTAGAGTTTTTGTTAAATTTGTTTAATGAAGTGTGTGATTAGGAGTTGTTGTATTAATTTAATGTAAGCAAAATTAAATAATGTTAGAGTAGGTTAAGTAAGGTGAGATTAAGAGTACTTGAGTTTTGGAAGATTTTAGTTGAGTTTAGTGAACGAGTTTCTTTCAATTGCATTAAACTTATGTTGCTTATTTTTGTCATGCCTCTTGTTAGTTTGGTAAAATTAGAATTAGGTTTTAATTAATTGGAATAATGAGTTTTACTTATTCTTTTAAATTAGTTTTTGTATAAGTTTCAGCTTGTGAATTTAATACGTTGTCTTTTTTATTAGGACGGTGCTATTTTCTCTGAGATCAGTTGAAATTTGCTTTTTTTGTTGTTTGTGCAGTAATATTCTAGGTTGGTTTTCTATCTTTGAATATAATGAATTGTTTAAATTTTATGTTGGACTTACTTTTCCTAGGATAGAGTTTTAGGACGGAAGTGGGAGAAGGTCGCATAGTGGCGCCTTCTAGAAATCCTTGTTTACTAGAAAATTGTGGAGTTATAAGGGATTGCGCACAAGAACAATTAGGATTTGATGTGTTATTGAATGCGTGTATGTTATAATTTATGCCTGTAGCTGTTTTCTCTGTGAAAATTGTTATATTATTTGATGGATGTCTCTGAATTAAGGAGAAGTTCTACCGAATTATTATTTAAATTGTTTAAAACATGTTTGGTTGTTAGGTGATAATTATATTTGGCAAGAGATTCTAACTATAGGGTACACTCTGCCGAATTTTTTAAAAATTTTAATAAGTAATATGTTGGTTGAATTTTAGGGTGTGTGTTGCAATATGATTCTAAGTCATCATCTATAGATGTATGATAGGGATAACGGTGGATGAGAGGGGTTTAAAACTTGAATTTTTTGAAGGGGTTGACGCGTTTGTTGTGCATATCTTTAGCATGGAACCATTTAAGTCTGAAGGGGTATCTAGGTGTCCGTGTCATAAGTGTCGGGTGACTAAGTGGTTAGGACCTGCGGACATAATGTTTTACCTCTACCGTAATGGATTCAAGGATAGGTATTGGATGTGAACAGAACATGGAAATGTGGACGGGCAGGGAATTAACCAGTCTTCCTTGAATTTGAATAGGTTCGATGGTCGATCAACGAGGGTTCGAGTGGTGAGAGAACTAAACATGGAAGAAATAAATTGGGAGGGTAACCAAAAAAGATACAACGATATGGTGTTTGATGCAACAGGTGTTATGGAATTGGAAGAGGCTGAACAAGAACCTAACCCGGAGGTAAAGAGATTTTATCATCTGTTAGAATCTACCACGAAACCTTTGTTCGAGGGGTACGTTCATTCGAAGTTGTCTGCATGATCTCACAGTCATGGACAAGAACATTTCCATCATACTCTGTAAGCTAGAGAGGATATTTCCTTCATCCTTTTTTGACGTTATGGAATACTTAGCAATCCACCTACCGTACGAAGTAATACTATGCAAGCCGGTCTAATTTAGGTGGATGTACCTGATGAGCGGATAATTTATACGCTTTTTGACATTGTTTTTAGTATGTTTTTAGTAGGATCTAGTTACTTTTAGGGATGTTTTCATTAGTTTTTATGTTAAATTCACATTTCTGGACTTTACTATGAGTTTGTGTGTTTTTCTGTGATTTCAGGTATTTTCTGGCTGAAATTGAGGGACTTGAGCAGAAATCAGATTCAGAGGTTGAAAAAGGACTGCTGATGCTGTTGGATTCTGACCTCCCTGCACTCAAAGTGGATTTTCTGGAGCTACAGAACTCGAAATGGCGCACTTCCAATTGCGTTGGAAAGTAGACATCCAGGGCGCAAAAGGAGGGTGAATCCTATTCCAGCATGATCGGGAACCGACAGATGAATAGCCGTGCCGTGACAGGGTGCGTGAGCATATGATTCACTGAGAGGAGGGGATGTAGCCACTGACAACGGTGATGCCCTTGCATACAGCCAGCCATGGAAAGGAGTAAGACTGATTGGATGAAGATAGCAGGAAAGCAGAGGTTCAGAGGAACGAAAAGCATCTCCGTTCGCTTATCTGAAATTCCTACCAATGAATTACATAAGTATTTCTATCCCTTCTTTTATTTACTATTCAAAAACACCATTATCAATTTATATCTGCCTGACTGAGATTTGCAAGGTGACCATAGCTTGCTTCAAGCCAACAATCTCTGTGGGATCGACCCTTACTCACGTAAGGTTTATTACTTGGACGACCCAGTACACTTGCTGGTTAATTGAACGGAGTTGTGTCCACACATAGTAGAGAGCCATAATAATGATTCCATACAATAACAAAGAGTACTACATTAATGTGATCACAATTTCATCCACCAAGTTTTTGGCGCCGTTGTCGGGGATTGTTCGTGTTTGGACAACTGACAGTTCATCTTGTTGCTCAGATTAGGTAATTTTCTTTTCGTTTTGTTTTCAAAAATCTTTCAAAAATATTTTCAAAAATCTCTCATCTGTTTTCGAAAAAAAAAATAAAAATGTTTTCAAAAATATATTTTTCTTCAAAATTTTTGAGAATGGATTCTAGTGTCTCATATAACATGTTTTAGCTTGGCTGGCTATTAAGTCATGTCTAATTCCCAGGATTTTGATTGAGGACTATGAATTCATTGCTTCCTTTTTCCCAAATATTTTCGAAAAAATAAAATAAAAATCCAAAAAAAAATTAGAAAATCATAAAAATCAAAAATATTTTCTGTTCCTTGTTTGAGTCTTGAGTCACATTATAAGTTTGGTGTCACTTGCATATGCATCTAGCATTTTTCGAAAATATCATGCATTCATAGTGTTTACGAAAAGCATCTCCATTCGCTTATCTGAAATCCCTGCCAATGAATCTACATAAGTATCTCTATCCCTTTTATTGTTTATTTTAATCTAATAAAATATCATGTTTAAATCCGCCTGACTGAGATTTGCAAGGTGACCATAGCTTGCTTCAAGCCAACAATCTCTGTGGGATCGACCCTTACTCACGTAAGGTTTATTACTTGGACGACCCAGTACACTTGCTGGTTAGTTGAACGGAGTTGTGTCCACACATAGTAGAGAGCCATAATAATGATTCCATACAATAACAAAGAGTACTACATTAATGTGATCACAATTTCGTCCACCAGTACCCATTTGAGAGGATGATTATTTCATTCAAGTGCACCGTGAAGAATAGAGCTCGGATTGAGGGTAGCATCTGCGAAGCATTCCTAGCTAAGGAAACATTCATATTTTGCTTATTCTATTTTTAGCCTCATGTTGAGTCACGTAGAATAAGGGTTCGAGGGAACGATGAGAGGGGAGAATCCTCATCAAGTAGAATAACATATCCAATCTTTGCTCCGAAATGAGCCGCAATGGGTGCGAGCAGTGACTACTGGTTAGAGCAGAAGAAAATCGATGCTGCACATCTGTATGTGTTCCTTAACTATGACCAGATTTCACCCTACCTCATGTGAGTTTTTTAAGTCTTCGTAAATATTACAATCAGTAAGATACTAACTTCTTAATCTAATCAAAAAAATTTTATCCTATTCTATCATATAGGTTATTCTAAGCGGCAAATTCCGATACCTCATTGAACAATTTTTCACATTGGTTCAGAGAATACGTCAACGTGCATCTAACTGACACAACAGATTGGGAACTAGTTGCACTTAGTTGGGCCCAATGAATAAGGACATTAGCTATCCGATATACAATGTTAATGGATATCAATTCCATTCTTTACAATGGTCAATTGAAAAAAAAATAGATAATCCTGGAGTCTAGGTTTGTGGGGATTTAGGCGGTGGTCATTTTGATTGCTTTGGTGTGTTGCACAACATAATTCAATTAGAGTATTTCTGTTGCACTACGTATAAGGTGTGCATGTTTAAATGTGAATAGTATGATCCAAGTTCGCGACAAGAAACACGAAAGCACAAGGACTACGATATCACTGAAGTTAATGTAACCAGAAAATATAGGCACTACAATCCTTTTATTCTACCTCAAAATATATGATAGGTATATTATTTGTCTTATCCGGGTTCATGCAAGTCTAGTTGAGTGGTTGTGTTTCTGCATCGAGTCTGATAGGACAGAGGGTCTGGAACCTTACTAGATTGATGACCCAACTCCTTCGAAAATGGTGGTTGATACCGATGATTCAATCATCCTTAGGTCGGCTATTATGGATGATGACACCATTGACCTTGGAATAGATGATAACACAATACGCCAGAGGATGATGATCTTTAAAAAGAAGACTAGATCGATGGTGACAAAGAAGAGGAAGACGAGTTCGATGATTAGGAAACTACCTCGAAAGAGGAGGATGGTGAACCAGAGGAAGATGATGAATCTGAATAGGGTTAATGCAAATATAGTTCTACCATACATATTTCTTTACCAAACTTTGAAAAGAATGTAATATAAGTAGCATTATTTCAGATATTTTAATTACCATCATTCCGTATTTTTAATTTGTATATTTGATATTTCATATCAGGTTTAAAGCATTATTTTTCAATTATTAATTATCAAGGTACATTATAGATGGACGAAAAAAGATTATTAAAAAAAATCTACCGTCGGAATTACCGTTGGAATATACCGACGGTAATAGCCCAACCAATTTTCCAAAAAAGATTTAAAAAAATACTTCCATCGGCATTACTGTTAGATTGATCCACCGGTAAGATGGCGCGAAACTTTGCTTTGGTGCCAATGTTACCCTCGGAAAATTTCCGACGGTAAGTTACAATAGATTTTGTTTTCTTGATAAACCATATTCCGTCGCTAAATTCGACACAAATTACCGTCAGATGCATAAATCCGACAGTAATTTGTTACCAGCGAGATTTATTCCATCGGATAAATATCGACGCAAAATACAACGGTAAACATTGTACCGTCATATTCATAGTCACTCCATGAAATATCACTCCCTGATCCATCACTATTAGGCTCATAATCATCATCATCCGAGTCATTCTCACTCCCTTCTTCATAGTCATTATCACTCCCCTCTTCATGGTCATTATCATTCACAGTAGTTTTTTTTATTTCAATGTGGACAATTTTGTTTTAGGCTTTATGAGCTTTTTTGCCCTGTTTTGAAGTTTGGGCCTTATGCCCAACAATGGGCCTTCTCCTAGGTCCAACAATTACCCCAATCCTAGGCCCAACAATTGCCTCACTTCCTTCAATAGATCCAACTATATCTTTCGCCACAATTTCCTTAATTGTACATGATTTGGTACATATATCACATTTGTGAACTACAAATAGCTCCACATATTCCTCCCTTGTATTAATTTTTGCCATCTCCATTGCATCCATATCAATTCTAACTATATTTAACTCTTCCTTTATACTTACTTTAAGAGATTTGATCCACACTGCTGCTATGACATTATCCAAGATCCCTTGTTTAATGACAATGTCAAGAGCCTCAATCTTACTCCACCGATCTTCATCACAATAATCAATAATTGTAGTCTCCCCACCCAAATAGTGCAGGAGTTCTCCATCAAAACCAAACTTACCATGGTAATGTATCTTCACACTAAAATAACTTATTCCACTGTCAACTTGTCAAATATTTCAGAACACAGTCATAACATGCATTAAACATTGTAAAGAAAGTTAGCAACAAACAGCATGCATCAACATTTTTCATCAAATGCGAGGTCACACAATATTAGGGAAGAAATAAAAAAACTCTTCAAAGGCCACTTCGAAAATCCTATCAACTAAGCGAAAGAACACCACCTTTTAAACAAAAACACCCAAAACAATTGTTCTTTAAGCACCAACGTAATGCATCCACATAAACGAAGTGAAGAAGCCTGCATACCTTCAAAGGTCACATTTTAGTGACCCGTAACTCTCGATTCTACTTAGAAGTTCAAATAATCCACCAACGAGCACTATGGTTCATGTAAAGTGACGACGATGATTGTGAAGTGATAATGATTTTAACTTAGGGCTGGGTTTTGTAATAGAGAGGGAAGAAGAAGTGTTTGCAAGCGTTAGTTTTTTCTCAGACACGAAAATGAGCATATGTGGCTTTAACTACAAACGTGGTTAAAGGACATGTTAGCTCCTCCGTTAAGTGTTAGTGTGGAATTTGATGACAGGACAATATTAATGTCATTTAAATTTTTTTGAGACAAAAATAAGATGATTTAAACGTTAGGGATCAAAATAGGATTCACCCTAAACCTTGAGGACTAAAACAATACTTTATCCTATATTAAAATAAAGAAATATCTATGTTCGACAAAATAAAAAAAAAGTATTACAATATTCAATGTCTTGGTTTAGATAAAAAGTTAGAAAAAAAAGAGACAAAAAAATA
>NC_029794.2:116594338-116595968 GCF_000816755.2 Arachis ipaensis
AATCAAAACAAATAAAAATAATAATTTATTTTACAAAATATATCTTTCACATGACTTATAGCAATACCAAACTATGAGTTATATATATTGCTCACAATAAAGAAGACCTAATAATGCTATTCCAAGTGAATTCTATAGCAAGTGAGTATTTTTTTCCTTAAATGAATAGACAAATTATTATTTTCTAAAACAAAAAATAACACTTTATTTATCAAAATTAATATTTTTTTTAAGTTAGACACATATCGGATGAATCAGACCTGATTTATTATACGTCATTAAAATTTAGTCCGATTTGCTATCAACTCAAAAAATCTCTAATACACTCTTATTTTGCTGATTTGTCAGTACTTCACATAGCTATAACAATCACATACACATTTGCAACATCAATTTAGTAGATCACTTTTTAAACATTCATAAAAGTAATCTACTTTAAACTGCAATTCATTTGTATATGCTTGAAATAATATAATAAATAACAAAACAAAAAACAACAAAAAATAAAAACCTGAAGAAGGTAGGTAGTGCACCAAGATAATGAAGATGATGGAAATGATTATGATAATGGTAGTGGTGGTGGTTGTGATTAATAAGGCAGTGATGAAAATCAAAGATGAAAATCGAAAATGAGAATAGTGAGATTGCGGCTGTAGAAGAGAGGAAGAGCGAGAAGAAAAGGGAGAGGGAGAAGGAGAGGGGGTGAAGTAAGAGGAAGTGGGAGGGAGGATCATCGTTGTTGGTGATGTTAATGGTGAAAGGACAAGCGAATAAATCTTAGAAGATGATGACAAGGGAGCACCCAGATTGAGTGAAGGTTTCTTGAAATGCCGGCAAATCAGACTGGTTTGTAACGAAGCACAACATATCGATAAGGCCTGATCTATCCGACCCGGAAAAAATGTTGATTTTGATAAACAGTGTTATTTATTTTTAAGAAATAATATTTTTTCAACTTTGTTAGGTAACCAAATAGGAGTGCAACTAACTACAGTCAACTAGTGAAAAAAATGAGCTCATTAACGAAAAAAACAGTACTCGAACTCAAGAGTCACCCTAATTTTACTTTCACTCTCATTCACAATTAAAAAAATCACAAAAAACCGAAATGTAACAAAAAGAAACATTCAAAATCATTGTGAAAGACTATTCAAAACTCTTTCAATTATAATAAAGAAGAATACATCACTTTTAGATATAGAAACATCCAAAACCTAACAAAAGTATCCAAAATCATTTAAAAAAAAATCAAAACTTAACAAAATGAAACATCCAGAATTATTAGAAAAAGAACATCTAAAAACTAAGAAAAGAAATATTCAAAACTATTTAAAAAATCCAAAACCTAAAAAGAAGAAACATCCAAAATATAAGAAAAAAAAATCCAAAACATATAACAAAAACACCTTCGAAACCTAAGAAAAAGAAACATTCAAAAGTGGTAAAAAGAGGAGCAGGAGAAAAAGAGGGCACAGCATCGCGGGACGACAAGTTACAGGGAAAGGCGTCATGACACGAGAAATTACAGCGGAAGGTGCGCATATCGCAACAAGAGGGTTCAAAGAAGAAGAGTGCAGCGTCGTGAGATGATATGTTACATGGAGAGACATGATGATCTTGGAGGAGGAGG
>NC_029794.2:116595974-116600298 GCF_000816755.2 Arachis ipaensis
GCGAGAGAGAAAAATTGGAGAGGAATGTCACATTAAGAGTTGAGGTTTGATGACGCGTGTTTCTAAATCTAATCCTATTTTTTAAAAATTTCAAAATCAGAATTTTTTAAACATTTTTAAAAAATTGTTCAAATTGACTAATACATGGAGTTAATTACCTATAATTTTTACTTATTTATTTTATTCATTTCATAAAAAAATTCTACAGTGATGGCATGGAATACGTCATAGGGACATCAACTTATCAAGTTGTAAGTTGCAACCAATTTTTGCAATGACAAGTTTATCCTTTGAGAAGTAGTGAATTAAATCCTTAAAATAATTTGAAGGATCACCGCGTGATCCTCGAGTGGTATCATCAAACCTGAAATCAAATCAAATAAAATATCATTAAAATTGATGGTAAGTATTTAGAAACGCAGAAATCAATGGTCCTGAGTTCTTTGCATTCTCTCTGAACCCTTTAGCTTTAATTCCTTCAACACCGATCTTCATCCACATTACTCTTTGGATTTTTCATGGAAACCTCAACGCTTCATCATAGCCCTAATTTTGGGCTAATTATGTTACCAAATATGAATTTGAACATAGCCACAACCTACCTTCAATATGATGTTTATCGCTACTTTTGGTACACTATTCATACTGGTATGTATTCATAATTCTCCTCTCTTTTTGCACTTTCTCCAATTTTATATAGTATTGTATTTGATTTGTTGAGAAATTAATTATTCCACACTCATTATTATAACCAAGAAACCTTTCAAACAATTAACTTGTAAGTTTTAATTGGAATTCTTTTGTCGCACCTAATTATAATTAAAGACTATCACGTTCTTCATTTTTAGCTTATTATATATATATGGCGGGGCGCTCAGTACCAAACTCTTAACAATATTCTATTTCTTCCACTAAAAATTAAAAAAAAAAAATTCATCATATATAATCTATAAAAAAATAAAATTATACTATATTAACCAAATTTATATTCATAATTAATACACATATTTAACTTATAGAAATGTAGAATATTAATACACTAGTAAAAAAGTAAATTAGGTACCCTCCCATTGATCATGCAAGTGGTGTATGACTTCAAATTAACATAAGATTAGTGAGTATAAGAAAGAAAGAACCAGAGTTACAATCTAATTCAAGAATGTAAATAATAACATGAAAATAGAACAAAACTACTATTTTTTATCGCAAAAGATTTAAATGTCAATATTAATTATGACTATAAAAGATCCAAATTAACTTGATAGTAATTAAAGCTTGAATTGGTCACAAAAAAGATTGAATTATTGCGACAAAATTACTCAAAAATGATCAACGAAACTATTCAATGAGTTGCCCATTTTAGTTAGTTGTGTCGAATTAATCCAATATGTGATGATATCTTGTTATTTTATGTTTTTTACTGTTAAAATAGTTAACAATATGATCAGAAATAGCAGTTTATTTAAGGATAAAAGAAACAAAAAGAAAAAAATGAAAAAGCAATCTTATTCAGTCTTCTTGCATCAATCACGTAGTTTCTTCTAACAGTAGTAATAACATTTTTTTTAGACGTGTAACAGTAAAAAATTTTATTTTACTTAGATAGATTGAATAGATTGGATAGCCTCCAATTTTAGGTATTATATCACACACTTACACATACGTTTAAGAATTTTATTTACTATTTAGTCATAGCCAAAATTCAAACTCAAATATAGTATATTAAGAGGTAATCTAACCACTCAGTTAAGTATTTGTTTGTTTTATTAAGTTGATGATAAAATAAGATTTTTTTTAATGAAAAAAGACTTTTTTTTTATTTTTTAGTTTAAATCGATAAAAAAGATCTTTTTTCAATAAAAAAAAGATTTTTTTATCTTTTAGTGTGTTTGACAAATTTCTAATAATAAAAATAAAAGCACTAGAAAAAAAATTTTTTTTTTGAGAAGTTACAATTTAGATATTTTTTTAAAAGATTTTTTTCTTAAAAAAAATATTTTTCACATAATAAATGAATAAAAAAATACTTTTATCTTATCTTATACAAACATAATTGATAAATAAAAATATTTTTTTATATAAAATATCTAAATATAAAATTACTTTTATTTTTCTATAAGATCTTTTAAAAAAAAATAAGTTTTCGTAAAAACTTCCCAAAATAAACCTAAAGTCCCAATTGTATCACTTGCATGTAACAGTAAGAATTTATCCAACTCCCAAATCCTATTTTTCTTTAATTTTTTGGATGGATCCAATTCCAATATTCAAATAGTGTATTATATATAGTCACCAAAAAAAAAATAGTGTATTATATATTTGGGCTAGATTTTGGTATAGGCCTGCAAACAGGGACGGACCTATATATATTGTAGTGGGGCGCTTGCCCTCACTACAATTTAAAATTTTTTTTAGTAGTATATGATAATAATATTTATTTGTTCTATTAAATTATTGAATTTGACCCCACAATAATTTTTACTTAACTTTTGGTACTTAATAGTCAATTTAAAAATTTTATATTAGATGTTTATTAGAATGATCAATTTTTAATTTAAATAAGATTGATGTTCTTTCTTAGAAATGAACTCAAAAGATATTATTTATCTTTTCTTAAAATTAGTTTTAGTTTTTCCTGTAATAATTACATTATTTGAAAAAAAATTTTCAACTATGAATATCATTGAGAGTTGACTTTTGATTGTATGAAAAGTAAATTTTTAAATAATTATTTAATGATATATATAGAAAGAAGGATATTTTGATTGTACTAAACTTCAGGGACAAAAAATATACTTTACCCTTAATGAATAATTTGATAGCTAATTTTTATACACATATAATATTTTTATTATAAAAATTATTAAAATTTATCTATCTTGTATCCTAAAAACACATATTAAAATTACAAACTAAAAATATTTTTTATGAAAATATAAAAAAATTTAAGTTTTCAATGCATTTATTTTGTAATTATTAAATAAAAAATTTTAAATATTTCACTAATGATAAATTTGTCAAAAACACATATTAACTAAATCTAAATTATTATTATATTATATATATTTTCACTCCACTGTCAGGGCCTGCAAATTATGGATCTTACAATCATATACCACCAGCCCAACTAGGTTGTTCCATTCGGACCACACTTTTCATTACGTAGTTCCGCTGTGCTGTATCTTGCTAATTAAAATAAATAAAAAAAAATTGCAAGATGTAAATGATACATGTGTTAGTGTTCGTGATATAATGACTATAATTAGGGGTGGCAACGGGGCGGGTAGGGGCGGATTTTTGCTCTACCCGACTCCGCCCCGCCTGACAAAAAATTCGCATAAAACCCGTCCCGCCTTACCTGCGGGTAGTAAAATGTTAAACCCTAATCCGCCCCTGCGGGTACCCGTCCCGCCCCTACCCGCCCCTATAATTATTAAATCCAACAAATAAAATAAAATTTTAAAAATTATATAACCACCATTTACATACATAACATAAATTAAAGTAAAAATTTATATATGATATAATATTATTAATCATTTTACTAATTATTTTATATATGTTACATATATTATATATTAAAAATATATATATTTACATATATATTATATATACCGGGGCGGGTAGGGGCAGGTTTAACCTAAACCCGACCCCGCCCCGTCCCGCCCAAGAACCCGCCCCGTTAAAATCCGTCCCGGTGCGGGGGTGGGTAATTATCCGCCCCGAGCGGATAGTGGCGGAGTGGATACCTACGGGTTCGGATAGTGTTGCCACCCCTATCATTCCGAAGTTCATTGCTATACCATCATTTGCTCTGTTATACTCCATGGACATTGGTGCCTGCTCCTATCTCAAATAAGCTGGATCCCACTAAGCATTCAGCTGTAATTTTCAAAACCTTCACTTCCTCTGCTTACTTATTTTAAATAAGAGAGATAGGAGCGAGCAAGGAGAGCTAGAGGGGGAGAGAAAGAAGAAAAAATTGAAGATAATGTGCGTCGGGTTGGAGAGAGAAGGAAGGAGATGATGGATTGTGGCCTGTGGGAAGTAAAGTCTACGGTTGAAGAGGCAGCAGGAAACCAATGAGCGAGAATTGAAAAAAGTGATTAAGGGAAAAGAAATGGGCGCAAAAACCTTTGGTGTTTGGCGGGTACGAAATAAATAGGATACACTTTGCAAAAGTCATACCAAAACATTAGTGTTGCCATAAGATCCAAGTTTTTTTTGTGTCTCCCTCATCAGATCCAATTTGTTTAGGCCAATTTTCGAAAAACAACTTAATTAAATTTAAAAAAAAATTAAAATATAAGAATTTAAATTAAAA
>NC_029794.2:116602703-116606709 GCF_000816755.2 Arachis ipaensis
ATTATTGGGCACCATAAACTTTACCTACATAAATAGATTAAAAATATGTGTTTTATATTGTTCTAAAGTCTCTTTTATTTGGCAATATGTAGCGGCTATGTGAACCTAGAGACATATTCTACTAGTCTTGGCTATGATTTTCTGATCAAGCAATTAGCACCGATTCACAATGCTAATCACACATAGGTGGATGATTTGTCACAAAGTTGGTCAGGTGGAACTAGATTGAATTTTAGAGAGGGCCAAAATTTAATTTTGCAATAAAAAGAAAAGTAAAATAATTTTTTTAAGATGTTTGATGATTAATTTTTTATATATATAATAAGTTTTAAATAAAATTAAAAAAATTCTATTTAATTTATGCCATCAGTTTGATTTATTAAATATTAACTTAACAGGTTAAATATTGATATTTCGTGTCTTATCACATCAACCATTTACGTTGTTACTATAATACTTAATGTAGCAAATTAATGACAATAGTTAAAATAAAATAATGACAATAGTTAAAATAAAAATATTTTAACTTTTATTGAACTAATAAAACTAAAAGATATAACATTAAAAAATGGGCAAAGCACATTAATAAATTCTTTGAATCACAAAATTACATAGATCTCTTAAAATTAAAAACGTTACATACATATTTTTATAGACATTTTTATGTATATCAATCAAATTGATTAAAGTCGATTTAGTCATTGTAATAGTAAATCGAATCAATTAAATTCGAACTATTAGGATTATGCATAGATCGAATAGACTAGATTCGATTTAGTTGATTTTAAAGTCCATCCATAGTAAATCAAAATTATTCACTTCGAATTACACACGGTTTTTGCTCCTAATAATTCAAATTGAGTGGATTCGAATTAAGCACTAGTAAATCGAATGGACTTACTTCGATTTACATTGAATGAAAGCTAGTGGTAAATTGAATCTACTAGCTTCGATTTAGTGTTTATATACTTATATAAAGAATTCGAATCAACTTGCTTCGAATTACATTTCACCAAATCTCACCTCCTAAAAATAAATTTCAAAGAAAATTTGCGCCAAAAAATCGTAGGATTAAAATTGTGAAAATGGAAGACAATCCGAACCATATCTATCAGTTAGATGACGTCGCCCATATTGATGGTTCCATCCATGAAGAGGTTAGTTTCTGAAATTGAATATCTATAAAAAAAAATACGTAATAATTTGTGATGTTAAATCGCTTATAATTTTGTTATATGCACTACTGAGATTTTTAAACAACAAATGGTAGTTAGAGTAGTGGTTTAATATTTTGCTAGAATTTTAAAAGTACCAATGCACGATGAGATAGTGATTAACAATGCTTAGTTAGAGTAGTGATTAACAAGATTAGAAGTTTTTTAGGAGTTTAGGTAAATCTAATTTAGATTTCTAATGTTAGATTAAATATGCAGTAGAAGTGACGAGAATTCCTAGAGATCACGAGAATGCCCAGCTGAGGAGTGATATGCTACTGTAAGTAAGACAAGAAAAAAGATAATGACTCCGTATTTTCACCCTTCACTAGGAAAAATGCAATAGGAACGATATTAGAATTTCCATCCTGATCGGAACCAACAAAGTTCCCCCATATTTGCCGCACAAATGGGTCCTGTCAATACTGACCAACAGCTTACAATACTTGAATGTCTCGATGCACGGTGGGAACGACTAAAAAAGATAGTGAAAAAATGTTGACTCCTCGTCAACCTAGCCTCCAACTCGCATAAGACTCATCTTCAGAACTATGACACTGCCTGGCATCATTATTTGCACACTAAGCAGCCATCTTGGTAGCTCATTGTAGGCCTCCTCCAAATTTCCATATATTTGCGCGACGACCTTCTGCTTAGCCAACCACACTCTCCTGTACGTAGGTCTGAACCCAAAATATACCTCAGTCACATTCTGCAGAACCTTGATAGACACAGCCGCATCAGCTCTGATCATAGGAAGGATGAAGGCAAATATCACATGATAGTCAAGCTTCCTGTAATCACTTGAGATCGAGGTCGCCAAACATGTATGAGGTCCGTTATACCGTCTGACCTCCCAGATACCCTTCCACCGCCGTAGAGTGATCTGAATCAACTATCTGTAACTATTTCTGAACTCCTTGCACTTGCCATAGTACTTGTCATGGTCTAATTCTATTACTTTGTACTCAACCCCACGGCAAATGCTATAAGCCTTCACACATAAGACAAGTTTCTCTTTATTCTGAAACTGCTGCCCGACTTAAAACTCTGCTAGACTTGTGGTGTCCTGTGAATCTCTAGCGCCAAATCCGGATTCTACATCCAGTAACCCCTCCGGTCTCATCGCATATAAATCTAGAGCAGAAAAGTGCGGTGGATACTGCTGAGTTTCCGAACTCGATGCTCCACCAGCCCCAACAGAAATACTCCTTTCTAGTTGTCATCATCAATCGTGCTGGCTCGACATCATCGTCATTCCCAAGGACATATTTTACCGCATCCAGTTCTCCAACTGTCCCAAAAATCGAAATCATAACAGGGGTATTTATGTTTTAACAGGAGTATTAAATCTAATGTTTTTTATACGATAAAAACATAATTACAAAATTCAAAATTATGTAAGGATCAAATTAAAAGTTTTTAAATTATAAAATTTAATTACAAATTTGATAAAATTATAAAGATTTAAATAATTTAACCTATAGTAATGTTAGGAGAACGAGTTAAATCCTAAAGTGGTCCCTGAGACTCACGGAATGCACTGATTTTGTCCTTGACTTTTCAATTGCACTATTTATATCTCCGAGATTTAATAGAACGCACTTACTTGGGGGAGTAGATCCTCTCCAGTGAAAAAAAAAACTGGATGGTGTACAGTGTTTAATCTAACCATTCATTACTCTTTCTCTCTTATTTGTTTCTGGTCCCACTTATAGAATCAAAGGTGAGAGATCACATTAGATTCTGTCAAGTGTTAAAAAAACTGGAGAGGATCAATTTCCCTTAGTTGGTCCCTTGTCTATTTTCCAGCTAATTTGTTTGCCGTCGAGAATGACATGGCAAATGATTGCCACTGGACAACGTGAAATATTGTCGTATTGATTTTGGCGCTAAACCCCTAATGAAACGACATCGTTTTCAAGACTAAGAGAATTAAAACATTCAGATTTTCCATATCAAGATGTTAGGATTGAGTAAAATATTTTACTTTTGAAGAAGATGAAGACAAAATGATCACTTTGCTAGGGGGTTTGAATGTTTTAACTTTTTTAGTGTTGAAAACTATGTCATTTTATTAGAGGTTTAGCACCAAAATCAATACAATAACATTTTACATTTCTAACGTGGCCATTTGCCATGTCATTTTCGGTGGCAAGTAACTTGGCCGAAAAATAAGTAAGGACCAACTAAGTATATTTTATTTAATCTTAAAGATCTAAATAGTGCAATTAAAAAGTTAGGGTGTATTTTATAAATTTCAAAGACCACTTTAGAATTTAACTTTAGAAAAACTCATATAGAAGTTCTAAAATTAGAATTTGAAGTGAATTTTTTTAATTTTTTTAATTGTTTTATAAATTATGATCTTTTATCATTTATTTTTTTATATATTTTTTTATCTTACTTAAAAAATATAAAATAAAAAATTACACTTTACCAAATAATTAAAAAAAGAGAAATTTTGGGAACCAACTATAACATAAGCCAACTCGATTAACTCTTCTTTGTTTTTACTTTTAAAATTTTAGAAAATAGAAATAGTGAAAAGTTGTTTTATTTTTTTTATGTAACTAACATATTTTTCAGCTAGTTGACTATAATTGACTATATCCAAATTGATTCTCTAGTGAAATCCATAAAAAATAAATTAAAAGCATCCATTCTCATTAAAAAAACGTAATTGTTAACAGAAATTATTTTTAAAATAAAAATAAAGATGATATTTTGGTTGAATATTGATATTTAAAGAGTATTATAGTATTGTGAATGTATAAAAAATTTGTCAATTA
>NC_029794.2:116608281-116612110 GCF_000816755.2 Arachis ipaensis
TTACTTTTAACTATTATAATTTCTAAAAGTATAAACAAATTATAATTTTTATATTCACAAACATTAAAGTCTTTGTAATTATAAATATCTAATAAACATAATTAAAAACCAAATTTTCATCCAAAAATAATTATAAATATTGTTCACAAAACAAAATAAACACAATCCAAAACATAATTATAAATATTATCTCTAAAACAAAATAAACATAATCCAAAACACTTAATTTTCATCTTTATTCTCTTGTAAGTTGGGTTGGGGGAAGTTGGATTTTGGCAAAAAAAATTGTAAAAATACCCCTTGCAAAAGAAACACTAAATCCGGCCGGGAAGCCCACCCCGCCCCGCCAAAGCCCGCGGTTTAAACGGTGCGAGTTAGGCGGGCTTTTACTATTTGGCGGTCTCAATTGTCCAGTCCAATCCGCCTTTTTTAGCGGACCGATCCGACAGATTTAGACCCGTTTACCACCCCTAAATGATACATGTCCAATAGATATCTTGCGTGTTGCAACATGTATAATTACACCAAATAATCTTATTTTCAAAAGAAAAAAAATAGCTGATTTTTAAATTATAGAAATTAAACGCCATCACATGGCACACGACGGAATCATTTTGCACCGAAAAACATGGTATTAATGAATGGTTGTTTGTTTCTCCATTTTGAGACTTAAACACACGTATCGATTGAAGGAAACTAAAGAAATCTTTTGGTGCAGTGAAGAAAACTATATATTTTAGTAAAGCGTGTATTAGTTATTATTTAAGAGAAGATTTAAAACAATGGAAAAGGGTAGCGTGTCCTGTTATCCGATGTAATGAAGCAGATAATAACCAATCATCTTACGAAATTAAGAGTGCACTCGGCAGTTACGGAAACCGTTTATATCATATTATATATACACGTGTATGTGTAAGATTCTGTTTATAGAAACAGGTGGAGGAACGAGGGTAACAATCTTTTTATGGAACTGTCCACATCCTGCGCCATACAATTATATGAAAGCACTCAATCTACTTAACTGTTTCAGTGTTTAGTCTTCAGTGATTCAGCACCACTCCAATCTCTTTCTTCTGAATTTGGCATTTGCAGATGGGAAGCTTCCCAGAGATAGAGCATGTGGTGGAAGTTCCACTTCTCTCCAAGGCCACTTCCACTACTTCCCACAACCACAAGGGTGGCTTCAGAACCTTGCCTTTCATCATAGGTAAACAATATCAATGGTGCTAAACTCCAAAGTAGTTAGTGAGATTGGATTCGATGCGTGCACTAAAATAGTCTTCCAAATCTCAATTATACTAATTATGTCTCGGAATTGACAAAAGTGTGTCATATTAGTCCTAACGGCAGGATGAGTCATTTGATGAAAAAAAAGGTTGAGAGAAGATGGTGCTTTTTTGTCGATCTAAAAAACGTAATTGGTGCAATTGAGATGTCAAAGACTATTTTACGTTACGCGATCAGTGCCATTTGGGGCTTAACTCTGGTGAATGATGTAGGAATTTCATGTTTGATATAGATGTAGTTGGGTCTAATAATTAATTGATGTGTGATTTTGTGGCAGCAAATGAGGCATTTGAGAGGCTGGCTAGCATTGGACTAATGCCTAACATGATATTGTACTTGACAAGAGAGTATGGGATGGAAACTGCTGCTGCCACCAATTTCCTCTTGTTATGGTCTGCTGCCACCAATTTCACACCCCTCATTGCTGCTTTACTTGCAGACTCTTGTGTCGGTCGATATTCCATGATTGCTTATGGTTCTGTTACTAGCCTGTTGGTAATTTCCGTTTCCTTTTCATCCGTTTACTACCCATCAAATATTAGGTTACTACTCAGTTTGTTGGATAGTTTTGTCGAACTAATCCAATCTAATCGAGTTAGATTGTATCTTTCATACGCAGCTATCAAAGTAAAAAATGACACTTTCCTTTAATTTGGAAAGTGAGTGATATTAAGTATATGAAAAAGTACTGGAAGCCAATTGTAAAATTAAAATTTAACCCTCATTTTTTTGGAAGATTTAGTATTTAGAGTTAGAATTTAGAATATAAAATTTAGGATATAAGTTTGAAATTTAGTGTTTAGAATTTAACGTTAAAAGGTGTTGGCTGATGTTGGCCGAAAAAAGGTGCCTATCTAGTTGAACTCGAGGTATATTTAGTAATTGCTGGCACTCATATGTTACTGAGTACTTAGTTTTGGAAAGTTTTCAAGTATACCGATATACTGGTGTTTCAGTGTTTTTAATCGTTGATCTTAATTATATATATTATATACATTTTTTATAATTAAAATCAACGGTTAAAAATCACTGAAACACCGGTGTACCGGTACACTTGAAAGTTTTCCCTTAGTTTTACTCATAAGAGTGTTAGCGTAATGGGCTAATGGCAGTGGTATGCTATGGCCTCTGAGAGAATCTGAGTTCTATTCTTAAATAGAACACCAGTTGGAGGGATTGTATCTTGGAATTTATTTTGCCAATTTTTGTGTCTTTAGTTTTTATTTACCAAAACCAACTTTTACCTTCAGAATCACTTTTACAGGAACTACTAAACATAATTCACTTTATTTTTAAAAAATCATTAATTCTATCATGAAGCAGTGATACAAAGTTAGAAGTTTAATTGTTTTTATCATCTGGATTGAGTAGGGAATGGTTCTTCTATGGTCAACAACCATGATTCCAAGGCAAATTTCTAACCAATTAACCAATGTCTATAACTCCACTTCAACAATGCAACTTTTGATCTTACATTCCTCTTTTGCCCTTATGGCCATTGGAGCTGGAGGCATAAGATCATCCTCTTTAGCCTTCGGTGTTGATCAGTTAAGCATGAAGGACAAAGATGGGAATGTTAAGGAAAGTTACTTCGGATGGTACTATGCTTCGGTCACATTGTCGATACTTCTTGGTCTAACTGGTGTTGTTTACATTCAAGAAACCATGGGATGGAAAGTGGGGTTCGGAATTCCTGTTATCTTAATGTTCATATCGACTATATCGTTTTTCTTAGCTTCTCCATTTTATGTCAAGCTAGAGACCAAAAAGAACATGGTGAGTGGGTTAGCTCAGGTCATTGTAGCCTCTTATAGAAATAGACTTGTTCAGTTGAATCAGGAATATGGAAATTTGACATACTACCACGAGAAGGATTCGATTCTCCTAGTGCCAAGTGAAAGTTTGAGGTATGATTTGGTTCCTTTTGTCTTATTTATCATCATGCATTGGATAAGATCAGATTGCTATGGACATAGTTACTAATTGCATCAAATCAGAAACTTTTTTTTAATCATGAAATTCTGAAATTGTTCGCTAGCCTCTTGATCTGACTTTATGGAAGATAAATTCATGGACTAAAATGAGCACATTTGAAATTTTAGGAAATTTTACACTGTACGGAAGCATCAAACTGAAAATGTTATATTATATAAGTAGAGGCTTATATAGGGAGTAATGAGGCTCGAATCAGTTAATATGGTTGCAACTGATCTAACAGACTTTGGTGACTTAGGGAACAAGTTGGAATTATAACGTGTTAGTCTGTGATCTCTAGGTAGTTATAAATACTCTTATGTTTTGAGTGATAGATACATTGAGATATACTCAAATACTAGTGTGAATCACAACTGTCGTCAATATTAAATATTCTTAGTTTTCTCTATGTTTTCATTCTTCTTTGCTGTACAATTCTGACTAGGTTTCTCAACAAAGCATGCATGATTAGAGATCCCTCACAAGATCTCAAACCAGATGGAAGGCCTTTGAATCCATGGAATCTTTGCACAGTGGATCAAGTGGAAGAACTAAAGGCACTTCTCAG
>NC_029794.2:116612163-116616575 GCF_000816755.2 Arachis ipaensis
CTCACTGTGAATGTTAGCCAAGGTTCTTTCCTGGTGCTCGAGGCATCGTCCATGGACCGCCACATCACTTCAAACTTTGAAATTCCTTCAGGCTCCTTTGGAACATTCATGATTATATCGGTAGTACTTTGGGTTATACTCTATGACCGTGTTTTAGTCCCGGCTGCATCGTTGATACTGGGACGGCCGGCATGCTTAGGATCAAAACAGAAAATAGGACTTGGCCTATTTTCATCTTGTGTTTCAATCGCATCATTAGCAATAGTAGAGAACATTAGGCGTGGGATTGCAATCGATCAAGGCTATTCGGAACAACCACAAGCCGTGGTGAACTTGTCCGCCCTATGGCTCCTGCCACGGCAAATCCTTGACGGATTGGCCGAGGCATCAGCCTGCATTGGACAAAACGAGTTCTTTCTGGCCGAGCTTCCCCAATCGATGTCTAGCTTGGCGTCCACGCTAGGTGGCCTGGGAATGTCTCTGGGGAATTTGGCAGCAAGTTTTGTTCTGAGTGGTGTTGATGGTGTTACTGGAGGAGGAGGAAATGAGAGTTGGCTTTCAAGCAACATAAACAAGGGTCATTATGATTACTATTATGCATTCATTTTTAGTTTGTGCTTTGCAAATTTTGTATATTTTATTTACTGTAGTAAAGCTTATGGCCCTTGTAAGGGTAATGGAAAGTATAATTTTAAGTAGATAAAGATAGATAGAGAGATATACAGGTGATTGCATCTTAAAGTTATCCATGGCCTGATGCTATTAGCTTAGATGAATATTATATCGTTAATGTACCAAAATTAGCTATAGTAAATATAAAAATAAAATAAGAAAATGGATGATATCCTTTCTACTAAGTTGATTTGTAGACTTGTAATCTTTCTAATCATGTTTAGTATATAAAGCCACACATATTGTTGCATTAGAAATATATTATCGGATAACATTTAATAGAGGGGAAAACAGCAATTTTATTAGGGAACTAATCTTATTAATTAATAACCCATGAGCAAAGATTAAGAGAGAAAATTGAAAAAAAAAAGAAAATTTTAAAAAGAAAAAAAAAATGTTTTTAAAAATAAATAAACAAACAAACCAGCTAGAAGGCATTTGAAATCATATAAAAATTATTTTAATTTTGAGTTGCCCAAAACGGGGATGTAGCTCAAATGGTAGAGCGCTCGCTTTGCATGCGAGAGGCACGGGGTTCGATCCCCCGCATCTCCACCGCAAGCTTTTTGTTTTCTTTTCTTTTTTCGGTCATGGTTTTCCTAGTTCAATAATCAATACTGCAACAAATTACTATTTTTGTTTATTATGTTTTTGGATGGTGCAGCAAATTCTTTCTTTTCTTTTTGGACTTTAGTTCAACCAATTAGGCAATTCTGTTCTAGAATCAATACTTGATGGGTTGGGCTTAGGGATCAGGAAATGGGCCTCGATGATATGCTATATTTCCCTGAAGGGGAAGGCATTATGACATTTTCATTATCTCTTTCTTTACACAACGTCTTAGATTAGTGGTCATCATTTATGCCTTATAATAAATATATTTAGATTCAAAATATAGCTGAAATCAAATAGTAGATAGAATTCATAAATATTGGATGTATGAGTGTAATGTAAGTAAGTTCGTAATGTATAAAATTGAGAGTTGTTTAATTTATTTGACAAAAAAATTTTTTTTATTATTTTTTTAAATAAGATTTTAACTTCTTACTTTTGTTCTTTTTTATTTGATGGTCTTATCTTTTTTTCTCAATTAATTGAGGAACTCGACCACAAATAAAGAGTAAAGTTCAAAGACTCAACGAAAGACATGATGAACCAACAAAGCAACATCTAGATAAAATAAACACAAACCAACACATCCAAACATGTAAATAAAACAGCATCCCTCCTAACCAACAAGACAAAAACAAAAGAGCAAACCACACCCAAAAAACAAAACAAACACGAGATCAAAACAACCATGAAGTATGTTATTGAGCTCCTCAAATATTAAACTTCATGCGCTCCATCAACTAAAAAGGTTTTGGTATCTAATGCTCTTCATCTTTTGTCGTTTTTTGAATTACACTATCCTCTGTTTTGATATTTTTTTTAAGTCTCCTTTCAACTCCCTCTTGTTGGGAAAAACTCAACACAGATTTAAAACAAAAACCTATTTAACAGCGGAAGCACCATAAATAATTTTTCCACAACCTGTGCGATTAAATAGGCAATACCAGAGATACTCAAAGCAGCAAATATAATGGCAGAAATTAAATAATCAGACACCAGAATTTTAATGTGGGAAAATCCCCAAAAGAGGGACAAAAAACCCACGGGACCTAGTCCAGAAAAATCTTCCACTATTAGAATAATGGGTACACAAACAGTCTTCCTAGTAACACTAGGGTATCTCAACAATCAACAAAATACATCATCAAAACTGATGGAATCAACATAAACCCTCCACAAAGTGGGTATCTCAAATCAGGCAAAAGAGAAGGCAATACAACTAACAAGTTATAACCTAATGTTCATCTCTACACCAGGAATAACATACTAAAATTTCATAAGAAATGGAGCAAGTTTACCGGTTTAATAGAATCAAAGTTGGCTTGCTCTTTTCCCCCAAATTCTTCTCCTCTTCGCTGAAACCCTACTGCTTCTTTTCTTTCATTCAAAAAAAATGAAGGAAGCCCCTGCATCTCTCTCTCTTTTTCTCGTGGCTTAAAGCCTTTCTTTCTTTTATTGTTTTATTTATTTATTTTGTTTCTTTTTTTTTTTGTTTTAATATGTGTGGGTCCCACTTGAGGTTGGGGACCCACCAACAAATCTCCCCCTCACCAACTCAAGTGGGGATAGGCTGCTCCACCAAGCCCGCCTTCTCTTTGCAGGAATCAAACTTCACTGCAAGTAAACTCTTAGTCATCATATCTGAACCATTATCATCAGTATGGATCTTCTCAAGTGCATATGACTTCATCTCAAGCGCTTGACGTATCCAATGATACCTCACCTCTATGTGCTTCGATCTGGAATGAAACATCGAATTTTTGCTGAGATGGATAGCACTCTGACTGTCACAAAATAACACAAACTTCTCTTGATTGATGCCTAACTCTTGTAGAAATTTCTTCATCCACAAGAGTTCCTTAGAAGCTTCAACAACAGCAATGTATTTTGCCTCTGTAGTAGACAAAGCAACACATTTCTGAAGTCGAGATTGCCACGACACAGCTCCCCCTGCAAAAGTCATCATATAACCAGAAGTAGACTTTCTTGAATCAAGATTCCCAGCCATATCTGCATCTGTGTAACCATCCAATACAGGTTGGCCACTCCCAAAGCATAAACAGACTCTGAAAGTACCATGAAGGTATCTGAGAATCCACTTCACTGCTTGCCAGTGTTCCTTGCCAGGATTAGAGAGAAACCGACTAACAACTTCAACAGCATGAGCAATATCCGGCCTGGTGCAAACCATAGCATACATCAAACTGCCAATTGCAGATGCATATGGAATCTTCTTCATTTCCGCTTTCTCTTTCTCACTTGTAGGACATTACTGCGAACTCAGCTTGAAATGACTAGCAAGTGGAGTACTAACAGGTTTGGAATTACTCATGCTAAACCTCTTTAAAACCTTCTCAATATACTTCTGCTGCGACAACCACAGTTTCCCATTCTTCCTGTCACGAGTGATACTCATGCCAAGGATTTTCTTTGCAGGACCCAAATCCTTCATAGCAAAGGATCTGTTCAAGTCTTTCTTAAGACTTTCAATCTTCTTAGTGTCATGACCAACAATCAACATGTCATCAACATAAAGCAAGAGAATTATAAAATCACCATCAGAGAATTTTTTAACATACACACAATTATCAGAAGAAAGTCTTACTATACCCATGACCTTCTATGAAGGAATCAAACTTTGTGTACCACTGCCTTGGCGCTTGCTTTAGCCCATATAAACTCTTCTTCAACTTGCATACAAGGTGCTCCTTTCCTTTAACCCCGAAACCCTCTGGTTGCTCCATGTAAATTTCTTTATCTATGTCACAGTGAAGGAATGCAGTCTTCACATCAAGCTGCTCAACCTCTAAATTCAAGCTAGCCGCCAATCCAAGCACAATTCGAATAGAGGACATCTTCATAACTGGAGAGAAAATCTCCTCAAAATCAATACCTTTCTTTTGCTCAAAGCCTTTCACAACCAATCGAGCTTTGTACCTTGGCCATGAGACATTTTCATCCGCTTTCAATTTGAACACCCATTTATTCTTGAATGCTCTCTTACCCTTCGGCAACTTCACCAATTCAAAAGTATGATTCTCATGCAAGGATTTCATTTCTTCTTGCATGGCCTTCAACCAATCTTCTTTATGCTCATCAGACATAGCTTCCTGGTAGCTCTCTGGCTC
>NC_029794.2:116634881-116641027 GCF_000816755.2 Arachis ipaensis
TCAAGCTGCTCAAGCTGCTCAACCTCTAAATTCAAGCTAGCCGCCAATCCAAGCACAATTCGAATAGAGGACATCTTCATAACTGGAGAGAAAAAATCAATACAATCAATGCCTTTCTTTTGCTCAAAGCCTTTCACAACCAATCGAGCTTCGTGAGACATTTTCATCTGCTTTCAACTTGAATACCCATTTATTCTTGAATGCTCTCTTACCCTTCGGCAACTTCACCAATTCAAAAGTATGATTCTCATGCAAGGATTTCATTTCTTCTTGCATGGCCTTCAACCAATCTTCTTTATGCTCATCAGACATAGCTTCCTGGTAGCTCTCTGGCTCCCCAGTCTCAGTGTTCATCACATACTCATGAGGAGAGTATTTCTGAGAAGGAAGATGCTCTCTAGTAGATCTCCTCAATTCAGGCTCAACTGGTGGTTCAGGTGGAACTTCAACATCTGGCACCTCAGGTTGAGGTGTAGGTTCATCATGCAAATCATCACCATCATTATCAACTTGTACATCTCCCCCATCAACAGGAGGTCTAGTGGAAGGACCAGGTTCATCATCAACAGAACGTCTAATAGTTACTGTTGGCTTATCTGTCTTCTCAAGATCTTCAATAGTTTGCTCTTCAAGAAAAATCACATCTCGGCTTCTAATTATCTTCTTGCTCACCGGATCCCATAATCTGTAACCAAAGTCTTCGTGACCATAACCCATGAAGATACACTGCTTTGACTTTCCATCAAGTTTAGACCTTTCATCTCTTGGAATGTGAACAAAAGTCCTGCAGCCAAACACTCGCAAGTGACTATAGGAGACATCTTTTCCTCTCCAAACTTTCTCTGGAACATCACCATTAAGTGGAACTGAAGGAGAAAAGTTGATCAAATCTACTGCAATCCTCATTGCTTCACCCCAAAAGGATTTAGGCAACTTTGCATGAGAGAGCATACACCTGACTCTATCATTGATAGTGCGATTCATTCTCTCTGCAACTCCATTATGTTGAGGAGTCTTAGGAACCGTCTTCTCAAGCTTGATCCCATGTCCTTTACAATACTCTTCAAACGGACCCCTGTATTCACCACCATTATCTGCTCGAACACATTTTAATTTCCTTCCTGTTTCTCTTTCAACACTTGCATGAAAGTGTTTGAAGATTCCGAGCACCCGGTCTTTAGATTTCAAAATAAAAGCCCACACTTTTCGAGAATAATCATCAATAAAAGTAACAAAATATGATGCACCACCTAGTGTCTTAGCATCCATAGTGCAAACATCAGTGTGAACTAAATCTAGAACATGTGTTCTCCTATGAGGTCCAGAACTATGAAATGATACTCTAGCATACTTTCCAACAAAACAATGAGTGCAAGTATTTAAAGTTGCACCTTTCACTGGAAGTGAGTGCTTCTTGGCCAAGACGCTTAGTCCTTTCTCGCTCAAGTGACCAAGACGTATGTGCCACAAATCAGAAGAGGAATCATCAGCTACATTCACATCTTCTTTGCACAACTTTGCTTACAACCGGTAGAGAGTAGTGAGACTATTGTCTTCTCTAGCAACAATGAGAGCTCCTTTGGTAATCTTGCATTTTTCACTACCAAAGGAAGTGCAATACCCCTCTTGATCCAATGCCTTCACTGAAATGAGATTGAACCGCATATCTGGCGCATGCCTAACATTCTTCAACTGCAACTTGCATCCCATGTTGGTTTCAAGCCACATATCACCCATACCAATGATATCACACACTCCTTTATCTCCCAATTTGATCTTGCCAAAATTTCCAGCAATATAAGAAGTGAAAAATTCACGCTTCGGAGTGACATGACATGAGGCACCAGAGTCCATAATCTAAGTGGAATCATCACAGACAAGATTCACATAATTTTCATCATATGTGATAAGAACATCTTCATAAACAATAGCAGCAGTTTCTTTATCACTATCTTTACCTTTGTCTTCGTTTCTTCCTCTTGATTGTTCTCTTTTCAAGAACCTACAATACCTCTTGATATGTCCCGGCTTGCCACAATGGTGACAAATGAACTCTTTTCTTGGCTTGTACTTTCCTCTTGACTTGCTTCGACTCTCTGACCTGTCAAAACTGTGAGGTTTTCTACTTTGACTTCTCCCCCGTGACTCTGAAACAAGTGCTTCTGACTGGGAGGAGGCATTAGTCAAAACTCGCTCTCTTCTTCTGGCTTCTTAATTCAACATGCTCTCTTTAACCATTGCTAACGTCAACTTTTCTTTTGGAGCTGAGTTAGTCAGTGTCACAACCAGAACTTCCCAACTATCAAGCAAAGAGCTCAACAACAACAAGGCTTGCAACTCATCATTCAAAGTGATTTCATTATTTGTCAGTTGGTTCACCGTCTCTTGAAAAATGCTCAAGTGCTCCGGCATTGATTTACCTTCAACATACTTCATATTGACAAGCTTCCTGATCAAGAATGCTTTGTTTTGAACATTCTTCCTCTCATATAACTCCTTCAATTTCTTCCACATCTTCTCAGCATTCGTTTCAGTGTCAACATGTGGATACACACTAAGATCAAATCATTGCCTAATCAAAGCAACTGCCTTCCGATTCAGCTTCTTCCATTCAACACCGGATTTAGTACCTTTGGATTTATCTCCCTCCACAGGATCATACAAGTCCTTACTATACAACATATCTTTCATGAGGGTCTTTCAAATTAAATAATTTTGGGAATTCAATTTGACCATATTCGGTCCATGAGTATTTTTCTCTATTTAATCAGCACAGAAATAAACAACCAAAGCTCTGATACCACTTTGTTGGGAAAAACTCAACACAGGTTTAAAACAAGAACCTATCTAACAACGGAAGCACCAGAAATAATTTTCCCACAACCTGTGCGATTAAATAGGCAATACCAGAGATACTCCAAGCAGCAAATATAATGGCATAAATTAAATAATCAGACACTAGAATTTTAACGTGGAAAAACCCCCAAAAGAGGGACAAAAAACCCACGGGACCTAGTTCAGAAAAATCTTCCACTATCAGAATAATGGGTACACAAACAGTCTTCCTAGTAACACTAGGATATCTCAACAATCAACAAAATACATCATCAAAACTGATGGAATCAACATAAACCCTCCACAAAATGGGTATCTCAAATCAGGCAAAAAAGAAGGCAATACAACTAACAAGTTATATCCTAATGTTCATCTTTACACCAAGAATAACATACTAAAATTTCATAAGAAATGGAACAAATTTACCAATTTAATAAAATCAAAATTGGCTTGCTCTTTTCTCCCAAATTCTTCTCCTCTTCGCAGAAACCCTACTGCTTCTTTTCTTTCATTCAAAACAAATGAATGAAGCCCCTGCATCTCTCTCTCTTTTTCTCGTGGCTTAAAGCCTTTCTTTCTTTTATTTATTTATTTATTTATTTATTTATTTTTGTTTTAATATGTGTGGGTCCCACTTGAGGTTGGGACCCACCAACACCTCTTTATGTAAATATTTTCTCACTACTTTTTTATTACTACAATGTAAACCAAGATGAAATTTAAATTTTTTTTCTGAGTCTTTGATATCACTATTGTCATTTGTTTTTTGTCTAACATCCTCTTTTCTTCAAATTATCAATTGAATCTATAAATATTGGATGTATGAGTGTAATATAGGTGAGTTCGTAATGCATAGAATTGAGAGTTGTCCAATTCATTTGACAAAAAAAATTATTATCTCTTAAAATAAGATTTTAATTTCTTATTTTTGTTCTTTCTGATTTGATCCCTTATCTTTTTTTTTTTTCTCAATTAGTTGAGGAACTCGACCACAAATGAAGAGTAAAGTTCAAAGACTCAACAAAAACAGTCATGATGAACTAACAAAGCAACAACATCCAAACAAAATAAACACAAACCAACACATCCAAACATGCAAACAAAACAACATCCCTCTTAACCAACAAGACAAAACCAAAAGAGCAAACCACACCCAAAAAACAAAACAAAACATGAGATCAAAACAATCATGAAGTATGTTATTGAGCTCCTCAAATATTGAACTTCATTCGCTTCATCAACTAAAAAATTTTGGTATCTAATGCTCTTCACCTTTTATCGTTTTTTAAATTACGTTATTCTTTGTTTTAATATTTTCTTTCAGCCTCCTCTTAGCTTCCTCTTTATGTAAATATTTTACCACTATTTTTTCATTACTACAATGTAAACCAAATTGAAATTCAAATTTTCAAGTTTTTCTTATTTTCTCCTTTGAATTTTTGATATCACTATTGTCAGTTGTTCTCTGTCTAACCTCCTCTTTTCTTCAAATTATCTTTTAACTTTTTCTGCAGCCACCATTTTTTATCACATAATTCACCAACGAATACTGATGTAAACAAATGATGTGAAGTAAATGTGAATTTAGCCTAAATAATTACAGCAACGTTCTTTGACAAAAAATGACTACAGCAATGTAATAATATCATGTAATGTAACTAAAAAATATATATACTTGTTTGAACTGTGATTCACAAACATTTGATGAACTTTTTATACTAACAACTAGTTTCAAAGTTATGAAGTTTATATTCTTAAATTCATTTATTCCACTAATATAGGACATTAAAATCAAAATATTATAATTTATTTTAGACATCAAAAGTAAATTACTATAACACAAAGCATCATGCATCATGAATCTTTCTTTTTTTATTTTATATGTTTTTTCCCCCACAAATAACATACTCCAAAAGTTCTGTTTCTTATTCTTATTGACGAAATTAAAGATAAGAGGTCTACATTTGCATCACTCACATACATAACGGTTCATGAAATTAGACAACACTGACGCAGACACCCCAACATTATTACATGGGTGACCTCTTAATCTTAGAGCTTGATAATGATGATGGCAAGAGCTTGACAAACTCAACAACCACTTTCACCGAATTGGTGGCGGCGAGGGGCGCAAAGGTGTCAGCCTCGTTGGAATCTTCTGAGCTGCCGCCGGGCAAGTTGGAGAGAGCCCTAATGACAATAAAGGGAACATTTTGTTGACGGCATATAAGTGCGACGGATGCACTTTCCATGTCCACTTGTGTCACCTCAAATTGTTCACGAATGAAGCCTCTATATGCTGCATTGTCTAGGTAGATGCTTGCACTTGCTCCTTTTGACACAAATTTCAATTTTGGTGTATGTGATAAGCATTTTGTTGAGTTTAGACACTTCTCAAGCTTCATGTTCTGCCAACATATATATATGTATCAGTTATTTTCACTTAAAACAACATTGTTTTGAGGCAATAATGTTTTGAATTTAATTTGGATGCATTATGAGTGTAAAATATATGTATCTAATTATTATATAATGTCACACTAATAAAAATAACTATTTTTTATATTGATAGTATATATAAATGATCATCCAAAAAAATTGTTATAATTGTAAGATTGTATAAAATGTTTTATCTAAAAAAACTAAATATATATCACATAATGAATTATTAGATGTTATAGAAAAATAGACAAAAATTGAGATGATATTTGCTGGCATATAGTTGTTTTTATTAAAATTAATAGTTAGAAAATAATTAAATAATAATTTAATTAAATTTGTTAAATTATCTAACAATTATTAAATATCAACTGAAAATAAATTTTCACATATTTTCTTGTAATATTATTGACGGACACGGTGCAAAAAGTTGTTGAGTAGTACATATCACAAAAGCCTTTTTAAATGTAAAAATGGACGTAACATACAAGACAGGTTTCGTTCTATCTAAAGCAGCATGTACCATTGTACCTACATTATTTTTAAAATAAAAAATTTAAAAGTAAATAAAATTTAATTAAAATAATGCAATTTTAAACGAAAAAATCTAACTGTATATCTAATACATACTCAAAACATATCCAATTATCCATACAAGAAGACAAGTTTCGTTCTATCTAAAGCCTCGTAAAATTCAAATTAGATACAGATTAAATCTGCAAATTGAATTTTTTTTTTGTGCAATTCTACTTTAGAAGATGAACAAATACAAATATTTTCGGAAGATTCGAAGAAAAAATACTATAAAAGTAAGATTTCTTTAATATATTGAGTAAAAAAATTACTTTGGAAAACTTAGTCAATAATTTTCA
>NC_029794.2:116641201-116653941 GCF_000816755.2 Arachis ipaensis
AAACTACTTATTAAAAATTAAATTAATAAAAGGAAGTATATAAATAATTATAAGTCGCTTAATTAAAAAATATTCACAATAAAACAAAACACATCAACATTATTTTTTTCCAAAATAATAATAATCCCTCCAACCATAAGTAAATATAATAAAATTAGAATGGGGGTGAGTAAATTATTAGACACTAAATTAAATTACCTTGAGTCTGCTAGCAGTGTTGTAGTAAGTGGTATCAACCTGAACCCAAAAAGCATGTTGCCTTTGTTCAGGAGTGCCATCAATGGGGAAAATCTCTTCTGGTTGGTAAAAAATATTGTTGAGAAGGTTGTCATATGAACTATCCGCAGTAACATTTGATGTGTAATCTGCAAATTTTAAGTGTCCATATTTTCTTGTGTAGTCTCCGTTTGGTTCTAAGGGTAGTTCATTCTCCGGCCCTAGCCCNNNNTAACTTTTAAATAGATTTCAATTGAAGAGGAAAAATTTTTATATTCTACCAAAATATGCATGGTAATTAAACAGCATCTATTATTATTCCATGCAGATAAGTAGTAATGATTAATATATATTTTCATTAGTTTTATAATTTGACCTTCAATTTTTTTTTATAAATGCCGAAAATAGTAAGATTTTAACAGACATAAATAAAGAAAAATGTTTATAAAAGAAAAAAGTAATTAATAAATACATTTCTCCAATGTATTTACGTATCTTTAAATTCGGCTAGTAAAAGATTAATATGTTGTGAATTTAAGTTGGTGAATTATATGGTAAAGATGTAAGTTTACAGATTTTTCCTTTAATAGAATGAAGGTAGAAACTCAGGTGCAGTCGACTTCATGTGAAGTTGATAGCTGAGAGTCGTTAGATGATTTGACTGATTTGACTAAATTTTCATCTATCGATTATCATTTATCAACTTCACATGAAGTCGACTGCATCTGAGTTTTCACCTAGAATGAAAGGGAGATTAATAAAAGTACGACCTATATTTTGAATAATAATAAAATAATAAAAAATAACTATAAAAGGAATTATATTCTCTCTATACCATTCCAGTCTGTACAGTAAAGTGCCCAATTTAAGTTTTATTTAAGGGTTTGTTATTAGTCAATGAATTAATGCATACACAAAGTGAGATTCGAATTTTCAACCCTTATTTGAGTGAACGAGTGAGATTATCACTTGACTAATCCAAGTTGGTTATAATATTTCTTTTGTTTTTGAATCCTGCTAGGGAGCCAATGGAGTATCTGTACAATGTGTACGATGGGCTATTTATTTGGCCCAATATGAGTTAAAAATGAACATCTAAGGTAAAATACTACTAATTTATCAAACACAATACACCCATACTATCCAGAATAACCATCCGGGTATCAGGGATAATAAACATCTAATATCCTACTGAATCGAACACAATGCAGCCCATTGTACACATTGTACAGATACTCCATTAGCTCCCTATACTTCCTCTTTGGTTTTTCATGATATCTTCTAACTCTGTTGCTGGCCAATGAGTTGTTGAATGCACAATGTGAAATTCGTATCCCAACACATATAGATTTTTCTTTTTGGTTGTCCACAGTATCCCCCAACCTAATAGACAAAGAACTAATCCGTCCGCACATCAAAATTCCATTTAAGGGTCTACCGCCATGTCACATATAGATATATACCTGCCAACTCCAAAGGCCCAGATGACCCCAATAATGAGAAATAGCAACATCTCCAATATGAAGTTGTTCATTTGCATTTCCAGCTATGCCATAATGCACCACTCCTTCTATGTTGAAAAGGCTCAAAAGAAGCTGAGTAGTTATTCCTGCATTTATCTGCATATTCATACATGAGTATAATCAAAAGAAATTCCAATCAAAATAAAACACATTGCGAAACAATAGTAATTATTAATTAATTAATTACCATGCTTAATCCTGTCATGACCAATATAACAGGCTTGTCACCAATGGCTCCAAAGCGAAATCTCCTGCCTTCATTTAAAAAAAAAAAAAGGTTAATTATATATACGAATTATAATTACGAATAATTAATTAATTATGTCAAAATTTCTTTTAATTAATTATTTTACCTGAAACGTCTAGGACATAACCACTAGCAATGTAGTCTGAATTGCTAAGAAGAGGATCGAGTTCAAAGGAATTTGGTATGACCAAACCTATGTATGGCCCTTGTTCGTTGATTGCATTGATTTGTTCTTGCAATTCAGAACTCAAAGCACAACTTACTAATGCATTTTGGGCACTGAATAACATAAACAATGCTGCAACCAACATTTTGCACAACACTCTGCCACCCATGTTTATTGTTCTTCCCACACTCAAAATATAACAAGTGCAGGACCTCAGAAATGAACATCCCAAATACCTGTTTATATAGGCCGATGAGTCATGCCGCTTAAATCTTAAATATATAATTATGAGTTAACTACCAAAACCTAAATTTTATATATTAATTTTTTTAACAGCCATGCTACACATTCATGTAATTTTGTATTTAAGTTTATTTAAGTTGGTTCAATACAAAAAAAAAAAAAAATTCAATACCATTAAATAAACATGAAATGCACGCACTCAACATACACGAAACCGCTACTTCATTCGCACTTTATTATGAAAAACATTCCTTCTTCTTCAACACACATGAAACTGCTTGTTCTCTTCGAATCTATCTCAAAATCACTTGAACTTCACTCACGTTCTCTACGGAAATTACTACTAGAGAAGAATCGCGAGAAGATTTCAGAAGTAAGAAGCAAAAACGAACCACCACAGCAACAGAGATTGACGAAGGTATAAGAAAAACTACTGTTCATTTTAATAAATATT
The DNA here is from genome assembly GCF_000816755.2 of Arachis ipaensis. Classification (NCBI taxonomy): domain Eukaryota; kingdom Viridiplantae; phylum Streptophyta; class Magnoliopsida; order Fabales; family Fabaceae; genus Arachis; species Arachis ipaensis. The sequence continues at coordinate 116,644,051 of NC_029794.2, forward strand.
GCAATCTCGCGTTTCTCCTAGTTGCAGTTTAGGTTTACTGGATAGAGTTGCTTCGTTTAGTAGATCGACGTATTCTGATTCCATTTTTACAGCATAGCTAGGGCTTGAAATGAAATGTGTTCTTATTTTCATTCAGTTCAGTGGAGTTGCTATTTTTTATTCACTTGATTGTTAGTACATTCAGTTGACTTCTTTTGCATGCAAAAATACTATTCTTGATGAATGAATATTTATAACATTTTATTCAGCACATGCATGTTGCTTGGTTCAGTGGAGTTACTCATTTTCATTCACTTTATTGTTAATGTGTTTAGTTGAGTCCTTTTGCATGCAGAAATATTTTCTTGATCATTAAATGTCTATCACGTTTTATTCAGCACGTGAATGGTGTTCGGTCCAATGGAGTTGGTTATTTTCATTCACTTGGTTGTTAGTGTGTTCAGTTGAGTCCTTTTGCATTCAAAAATGCTTTTGTTGCTGATTGAATGCTTATAACGTTTTATTCACAACATGAATGGTGTTCAGTTCAGTAGAGTTGGTCATTTTCATTCACTTGATTGTTAGTGTGTTCAGTTGGTTCCTTTTATATGCAAAAATGATTCTGTTGCTGATTCAATGTCTATTACGTTTTATTCAACACAAGAATGCCGTTCGGTTCAGTGGGGTTGGCCATTTTCATTCACTTGATTGTTAGTGTGTTCAGTTTGGTCTTTTTGCATGCATGAATGATTTTCTTGATGATTGAATGTTTATCACTTTTCAATGGAGTTGATAATTTTGATTCACCTAGTTGTTAATATATTCAGGCAGCTTCTTTTGCATGCAGAAATGCTTTTCTAGCTGTTTCATCATTTATCATGTTTTATTCAGTGCATCAAGTGAGTTCGGTTCAGTGGGCTGGGATATTTTCATTCACTTAATTAAGATATGCATGCTTGTGCTTGTTGGTGTATTGAGTGAAGTATTGACCAAATTTTTTTGTCCTTACAGCAAAAATGAAGAAGACAATGGTGACAAAGAAGGAGATGCCGCGCTATAACGTAAGCACATTAAATACATTTATCCGCTTTGATTCGAATAAAATCTATTTTGTATTATAAATATATCGTAACATTCTGTTTCGAAACCTTGCAGAAAACTCACGATTGCAGATGCCAAACAAAGACAATAGCAATAGTGGTCAAGAATTTGAGTCAGGAAAAGAAAGATATAGTTGAAGAAATGGGATTCGGTGCCCTAGCACATGTCCCGGAAATGAACGTCTCTCATGCCCTCTTGAGAGAATTGATTGATTGCTATAATGAATACCTTGGATACCTGAAAACTCTCCATGGAAAAATATATATAACACCTCGCAAGATAGCAGCTGTGCTGCGCATAAACCACACATCGGTAATACACTTTCCACTTTCTGCTTATTTTCGGTTCATTGATTCCTTTGATTTCGGTTCAAAGAATTAAAATGAGCCTTTTTGGCTGATTTCTTGCTATTAAAATATTCTAGGGAATCATTTTTCTGAAAAGGTTGAGTATGGTAGACTGAATGAGGTAGACAAGACAATATTTGACAGCCTCAAATGTGTTACATTGGCGTCTTTGACAAAGTCTGTCCTGGATATGAGTGTTGAAGGGGAGGAGAACTGGCGAAAATTCCGGAGGACTTTTGTTGTCTTTGTACAGAAGTACTTTTTGCTGCCGACGACGGTAAGCATGGCCTCCCCGATCCATAAGCCGCCTATCTTTCATGTGGACAATATCCGACAGTGGGATTGGGCAAATCATATGCTCAGCTTCTTGAGGAAGGGAATCGAGAACAAAAGAAAGGGAAAGAAATAGTCTGTTGACGACTGTGTTTTTATTTTGATGCTTATTTATTTTCATGAAACCAAGTTCCCTCGCTTGGATGGACCTGATGCTCCCCTGCCACCGTGGGTGGCCCACTGAACAAAGAAGATGATGCTCGACTGGATTACTCAAGAAGCAACGGACACAATGGTAACTTAAACAAAAATTCCCCCTAGTTGCAGATGCTTCTAAAAATACTCTGCTAACTAAATACTCTGCTTATTTATTTTCCTAGTTGCATTTTAAGTTTATTAGATTGAGTTGCTTCATTTAGTAGATCGACTTATTTTGAAATGTGTTCTTATTTTCTTTCTGTCTAGTGGAGTTTCTAATTTTAATTCACTTGATTGTTAGTGTGTTCATTTGAATCATTGTATATATAGAAATATTTTTTTTATGATTAAATATTTATCACGTTTTATTCACCACATGAATGTTGTTCGATTCAGTGGGATTTGTGATTTTGATTCACCTGATTGTTAGTGTGTTTAGTTTAGTCCTGGTGCATGCAGAAATAATGTTTATCACGTATTATTCATCACATGAATGGTGTTCGATTCAGTGTTGCTGCTCATTTTGGTTCATCACATGATTGATGCTTCTAAAATACTCTGTTAACTAAATAAATTTGTGTTTTAGGGACTTCTGTATAGAAAGAAAATAAAGGAGAAAAAACAAAAAGAAAGAGGGTGGAGAAGAAACAAACTTTTTTGAAGGGGAAAGAGAAAGGAAAAGGGAAGAAAGAAGAAAAGAAAATTGTTGATCTGAATTATTCTTCGGAAGAAGACACTTTTTCCGAATCTGAATCCGACAAAACATCTCCAGCCAAGAGAACAAGACAACAGAGGCTGGTTAAAAAACAAAAGATTGTTGAGACGAATTCAGAAACAAGAGAAACTGAAAGCAGTCCCACAGATTCAGAAAACATAAGTGAATCCGAAAACCAGTAAGTTTGATGTTCATATTGGTATTGTTCTTATGTGCTTGTTCTTATGTATTGCAGAGAAGAAGAAATTTAAAAAACAGCAACAAAGAAAAGAAAACAACCACAGAAGGTAGTTACAAAAGAAAGCAAAAAAAGGAAGCTTGGGCCGACAGATTTAGATAGCACAAGCCAATCTAAAAGCTAGTAAGTATCGGGTGATGTTCATTTATGTGATTGTATGATATTGAACTGGTTTAGTTTTGTTTTTCTTTGCTGAAAATTATTTATGTATGCTTGTTAAGTAAATTACAAATATAATATTATTCAGTGGAGTTGGTCAAGTTGATTCATTTGATTGTCAATTGTTTAGTTGAGTCCTTTTGCATCCAGAAATCTTTTCTCTTGATAATTGAATGTGTATCACATTTTATTCAGCACATGAATTGCGTTCGGCTCAGTGGACTTTGTAATTTTCATTCACTTGATTGTTAGTGTCTTCACTTGTCCTTTTATATGCAGAAATATTTTATTGATGATTGAATGTGTATCACATTTTATTCAGCACATGAATTGTGTTTGATTCAGTGGTATTGCTCATTTTCATTCACTTGATTGTTATTGTCTTCAGTTGAGTCCTTTTGCATTAGAAATGTTTTTCTTACTGATATTTGTCTCTGGTATAAATTCGATGTGTTTGTCTGTGTTGCAGAGAAAAAGAAATCGAAAAAACACCCATAGTGAAAAGAAAACAACCGAGGAGGGTGGCCAAAAAATAAAGCAAACCAAGAAAGCTTGTTTTCACAGATTCAGAGAGTAAAACTGAATCTGACAAAGAGTAAGTTTCTTGAATCATATTTTCGGTCATTAATGCTTTCGTTTTAGGTTCATTGATACTTATTTTATGAATTTTCAGAACTGAACAAGAAAAGGACAGCGCTACAGAAAGAAGAAGACATGCATTGTAGATGTTAAGAGAAAAGAGATCAAAGAGAAGAAATGATGGATCTCAGACAGCAAACATTGCTCTAGATAGGTTTGACTCCACAGAGGCACAAAATGATTTCTCTGAGACGTAAGATTCGGTTTCTTATATTGAGTTCTTTTTCTTTGTTTGCTAACATTTGCTAGAACCTCTTCTAATTTCTCTAGATTCATTGAGTAATATTTATTTATCTTGCTTAGACTACTGACTGTAAATCTGGGTAGCGAACCTATCTTACAGACTCAAACGAGCTCCACACCTTCTGTGAATGCCCCGGACAATACCAGGTAAATTCGTTCATTGTAGGCTTTACTTTCGGTTCAGTGGATTCTAGAAATGAATTTCATGTGTTTTTAGATCTCTACTTTTAATCTTGGTTGCTGATTTTAATTTGGTATCTTTTTTATTAGGAAAAATACTCTGGAAACCCCGGTAAAAGTTTTTTGAAGAAAGAAAATCCATTAAAAAAAGAGTTTTAAAACTCCACCAGTATAAGTTAAAAATATTTATGTTGCTCTTTTAGATTTAGGTAATAAATTTTGTTTAATTAATCACACAAAAATCGTGTTTAAATGTCAGTAGCACTACACCTGATTCTGACCTATAAATAATTGAGGTTCGAGAAGAAACTCGTTCTCAACCTTTGAAAATGTGAGTTTTTCAATGTACAAATTTCGGTTTCTCATAACCTATTCTAATTATTCAACATTAACTTCTTCCTTCTTTACATTCCTTAGAGATCCTATTGCGGTGTCTCTTCCGAGTTCTCTTAAGGAAGAGTTACTCAAAGATGACTATATCTATGTCCCTTCTGATAATGAGTAAGTTGCACATAAAATTATTTTTATTAATTTTAATGGTATAGAATAATAATTTGGGGTCATTATTGAACTGTTTTCTATTTAATGCAATAGCCCTCTAGAAACGCAACAGCAGCTCTGCAAAGAAAGTATGGTTCAATTGATGTGTAAGTTTTACTGCTTGTACAAATCTTGATAATTTCGGTTCACTACATGGTTTAATTATAGTTCAGTTGCATCCAAAAATGAATTCAATATGTTCTTATTTTTGGACTCTCTTTTGTCTCTTACAGCTGCCTTGCGGAACCCGAAAAGCAGGCCGCAGAGGAATCTTTCCCGAGAAAGACGGAGCCAGAACCTCCGTTGAATGTGTAAGTTTTAATTAATATCATTTTTTATAATCTTATGTCTTATATATTGCTTTTTCATTGTTCCTTTAAGTTGTAATTAAATTCTTTTTATTAGTTTTAATGATACAAGATAATAATTCTGGGTCGTTATTAAACTCTTTTTTGTTTAATGCAGTATCCCTGCCAAATAACAATAGCAACCTTGCCAAGAAGTTTCGACTGCACGGCAATTGGAAGAAGATGCACAGCCTGATTTGTAGGTTTTCTACTTGTTTAAATCTAGATAATTTTGCTTCACTGCTTTGTTTAATTTCGGTTCACTAATTCGTTTAATCCAGAAATCAATAACTCTCTTTGTCGTCTTGCAGTGCTGCTCGTCCTAGGCAATGGGAAGATGATGTGCCTTCCTTCAACTTTGGGATAAGTCCCCCAGCATCTCAACCAATAACTCTCCCATCTCAAGTGACAGTGACTCAACAAACTCAGCCTTCTGAGCCGACGGTGTCAGACCTTGAAGTCCTGGCAGACGCGATGGTAGATGTTGGAGTGACGAAGGCACTGAAGTTTGCTGAAGCAACGACTGTCGAGCCGAGCTTTATAGCTGCTGAAGTTTACAAAACTCCAGAGAAAGAGTGAAGGTTGTGGTAGGCTTAGAGAAGGGGGGGTTGAATCTATGCCTTCCTTTAATTTGCAGTTATTACCCTTTTAAAACAGATTTGCAATTCTGATTCTGTTTTAACTTAGCAGCGGAAATTTATGAGACAATTTATTTTTGTCTCATGAATATCAGAAAACAGAACACAGCAGAGAAGAGAAAAGCTAACACCAGCATGTATCCTGGTTCGGTTGCCTTGTGCTATGCAACCTACATCCAGTCTCCTCCACAACTATGGAAGAATTTCACTATAGTTAACAGTATTACATACACCAATAACACAGGATTAACCCAATTCTTTCATACTCAAGTTCTAACCTAACTTGACATTGGCTATGCTAATACCTAACTATTCACTCTTAGTGCTAACCCAACTAAGAAAGGGATACCTCACAGGTACAAGATACAAGACATAAACACACCTAAAGAAATCTGAAATTAACTCTAGGCTTTTCTCTCAAGTGTTTCACTCAGCCTTTTTCCACTCATGGCTTTTACTTGAGCTTTCTCACAATGCCTTTTCTCACAAGAAATTACAGAAAGATAAACATAGAAAAGTACATTACAATCTGTAAAACATGAAGGAGATTGACTTCATCAACAGCCTCTGTGCTATGCGAAAAACCAGATTGGCAAGCCTCTGATTCAGTTCTTCATACTGGCGGAATGCACCTTTGATTAGGTTACACTGTCCAGTTAGTTGAACTTCTTCAAAGAGCTCTCTCAAAACAATAACCTCTATTCTCTGGTTTTCTCTCCTTGCCTTCTGAATGAACAGCAAGCTTCTTTTTATCTCCTTGCATGTTGCTTGGTTCTTCTTCCAAGGTCAACACCTTGAGCCTTGAGCTTCACCAACCCACAAGCTTACTTTTTCTTCTCAAGCATCAAAGTAGAATCTTTTCTTCTGACTTCTCCAACTTGACCGAAAGCCACAAAACATCAACCATGGAAATCTTCCAGAGGTCAACTTAATCTGAGCCCTTGAACACCAACTTGGTCCCTAAGTCTTGATTAAGACCGTAGATACACAGCAGAATAGGGCAGAGAACAACTTTTCCTTCAATGCCATTTTCGGGTAGTGCATAGAGTTGGGAAGAAGGGATGAAGATCTGATGCATGCAAGATGAGATGGATTACCTTTCTTAAGCTTGATTTGGTTTGGATTTTCTGTTCTTTGCTTCTGTGCCTCAAGCTTCAATTTTCTCTTTCTTGCTTCTTTGGTCACTGGCTTATAGAGGAAGCTTTTCTTCACTTTCTCTTTCTTACTTTACTGAAGTTTTGATGTGACTTGATTAGAGAGGAAAAGGACGTTGCTTTTGGTTAAGCAAAAGAGAGGGATTTGCATTTCTGAAACCAGATCGGGCTTGGATCGGGTGTTGGTATGCTTGGCCCGATTTAATTTCTTTGGTTTCTTTCTTTGCTTTTGCTTGGGCTCTTTATTTTGCTTTCAGCCCAATATTCTTTGCTGAATGCTTTTTATTCCATTTGGGCTATTAACATTTGGCCTGCAACAATAAATAATTAGTTAATAAGTAAATATAATTAATCAACACTAATTATTTATTTTGCTCAAAAATAATGTTTGTCATCACTAATTAATTTAGTTAATTTCTTAACTCAACAATCTCCCCCTTGATGACAAATATGATTTAAGCTATAATCAAAAGGAAATGAGTTTGAGTCAGGTTTAGAAAATTCCCTTTGATTTTTGTCATTTGCTTTTATGTTGCTCCCCCTTTCCTTTTCAAGGTTAGCTCCCCCTGAATTTATGCTCTTCTCTTCTTTCCTGTTTACATATACTTATATGGAACTAAACAGATGCTATGTACCAACCAAAAGTATAGCAAACAGTGATAGTTTAAATGGCCAAAATAGAGCTTTAATACATCAGGGTCAGAATCAGATAGCAACATATCATAATCAGCCCACCATCAAGCTATTACCATCAGCAAACAGATTCAGCATGTGAAAACAAGTATTAATGCAGCAAAGATTATTCAACATGCAAACTCAAGTATGGATGCAGCAAAAATCCCAAAAAAATACTAGGATCTACTATCCTATTGCTATTACTCCCCCTTTTGTCATCAAGGGCGGATAATAAACAAGATCAACAAAAAACAGCACTATAAACCCTGCAAGAAAGGTTAGTGCACAGCCAAGATAACTGTCTAAATAACCAAAAGTGAATCAATGTTCAAAGTTATTACAGTTATCTAAGACAACAAAAGTATACCAAGCAGTAGCAAAATAAAACAGAGTTTATGAGACAAAAAATGAGTAGTCATCAGCAGATTTTATGAGACAAATCCTAGGCATCAGAACCATTCCCCTCCGAGGCAGCTTCCTCTTCAGCATCAGTGGCAATATCTTCATCATTTTGAAGGTTGTCAATGAAAGTCATAAGTACAGCCGCCCTATCCCTTGATTTCTTCAAGAAGTTCTCATGCTTGCTAGCCAGCTTCCTTTTCTCTTTGCTCAATTCAATCAAGTGATTCAATTGGGAGACAAACTCTTGAGCAACATCCCTGACCACATTCAGCAGAGTGGATTTCTTCCCAGTGGAGATGGAAGTACCCTCAGTGGAAGGAGCAGTAGAACCACTCTCTCAGATCGAGTTGGTCCTTTTTGCTGTTTCACTGAACCACCTCCCTTTAGATATGAATGTCTATTTTCATATTTCTCATTGGTCAAGTCAACACCAAAATACTCAAAAATGCAAGTTAGAAACATGCCATAAGGAAGAGCTTTGTCCTTTTCACTTCTAACAGAGTCAAACATGTATCTAACCATCAAATATGCAAATGAAATTTCAGTTTTGGTGAGAAGGGCATATAAAACAAGAGTATCAGTGTAGGAAACCCTTTGATATGAGCCGCTTTGAGGCAGAATAATATGATTGACTATTCGGTGCAGTTGATCACGCTCATATCCTAGGGCTTTGTGAGTAGGTGTAATGTCATCTATTAAGGAAATATGTTCACAAATACTAGCCAGGGCATCATTGTAAGAAACACCAACTCCTTCATCCCACTTAACTGACGTGTAGGCACAAGGCCCTACATCAGTATACTTCAAAGCGTCACTGATGGTCTCATTGTTTAAAACAATGTCTCGGCCCTTGACATACGAATGAGCAGTGCCTTCATGATAAGTCATGTTTGCATAAAACTCTTTGACCAACAAGGGATAAACAGGTTTTTTTATGTCAAAAAAATGATTCCAGTCCAGAAAAATCAAGTTATCAACAAAAGGAAAACCTTCGGTCTTGAGAGCGAGTGGAAGGCTTTGTGGGTAGCTTGAAGATCTTTTCACGAGGAGGCCTTTTAGGAATGGTTTTCTTCCTCATTTAGTTAGTTTCAGTCTTTTGAGGGAAGAGAAGCAGTAAAGTGAGTGGGAAGAAACCGAAGAGTGTGTGAAGAAGTTATGGAGGGAAGAAAGGGAGTGTTGGTAACCGTACCCAAAAAGTGGATTTCCAAAACCATGCAACTGCATCACCATTTGAAAAGACTTGAAAAGACATGACCTCATTCAAGAAAGATTTTATTTGATTTTAAAAAATAAAAGGGAAGTTAATTTTAAAATTTGAGAAAAACAACAAAATTAACCTGGAACACCTTTTTGGGCCAAAATTAAATCCTCTTGAAAAACTTTTTGGGCCACAAAACATTTATTGAAAACCTTTTATGAAACACACAAGTCATCAAAAATAACAAACAAGATTGTAACATTCATGTTAGGGCCTTGAAGTGATATGAGATTAATGAAACACATTTGGACCACTCTTGATCTGAATATTGAGGTTGGCCCAGATAGGTTTATTTGAAATAAGCCCAGAACACGCTGACTTGATGGAAACATTCATCACCTGCCTAGAATTGTCTCATGCCTGTTTATGAGACAAAAAGCTCCAGCAAATACATCAGCATTTTTCAAACAAAGAATCATAACTCAAGATTCCTAGACAAGTCCTAAGCATGCAGAATCTATCCTCAGCTAATGGTTTTGTAAAAATATCTGCTAATTGCTCCTCTGATTTAACAAATTGAATACTAATATCCCCCTTTTGGACATGTTCTCTTATTGAGTGAAATTTCACTTCAATATGTTTAGTCCTAGAGTGCAAAACTGGATTTTTAGAAATATTAATGGCACTCATATTATCACACAGCAGGGGAATATTTTCAGCCTTTAATTTGTAATCAGCGAGCTGTGTTTTTAACCATAAAAGCTGAGAACAACACGAAGAAGCAGCTATATACTCAGCCTCTGCAGTGGAAAGGGCCACTGTTGGTTGCTTCTTACTTGACCATACATTTAAGGACTTCCCAAGG
>NC_029794.2:116653970-116663327 GCF_000816755.2 Arachis ipaensis
GGATTGGAACCTAGAACACAATCCAACACTTTGCACAATATTGGGTCTAGAGGAAGTTAAGTACATAAGAGAGCCAATCATTCCTCTATACCTAGTCTCATCAACATCTTTCTCAGTGTCTCCTTTGTCTAATTTAGAATTAGGATGCATGGGAGTTCCCATGGGTTTGGCATTTTCCATACCAAATTTCTTAACTAATTCCTTGGCATACTTCTCTTGATGAATGAAAATACCTTTTTCAGTTTGTTTAATTTGCAGCCCAAGGAAGAAATTAAGTTCACCCATCATACTCATGTCAAATTCACTTGTCATGAGTTTTCCAAATTCAGAACAAAGGGATTCATTTGCTGATCCAAAAATAATGTCATCAACATATATTTGGACTAGAATAAAAGAATCATTAGAGTTCTTGATGAATAGAGTTGTGTCAGTGGTGCCTCTTTGAAAACCATTTTTCAAAAGAAAAGAACTAAGTCTCTCATACCACGCTCTAGGAGCTTGTCTTAAACCATAGAGAGCTTTAGATAGTTTGAAAACATGATCAAAATGCTCTTTATTTTCAAAATCAGGAGGCTGCTCCACATACACTTCTCTATCTATCACTCCATTCAAAAATGCACATTTCACATCCATTTGGTATAATTTAAAACCACAAAATGCAGCATAAGCCAAGAGAAGTCTTATGGCTTCCATTCGGGCAACAGGGGCAAAGGATTCATCAAAGTCGATTCCTTCTTCTTGGTCATATCCTTGTGCCACCAGCCTTGCCTTGTTCCTTGCAATGCTACCATCTTCTCCCAACTTGTTCCGGAATATCCACTTGGTGCCGGTCACTTTCTTTCCACTAGGCCTTGGAACCAAGGTCCATACTTGGTTCTTTTCAAACTCAAGAAGCTCATCTTCCATAGCTTTAACCCAAGAAGGGTCACTGAGTGCTTCTTTGACGTTTTGAGGCTCTATTTGTGAGAGAAGGGCAATGTTTGATCCTTCATTAGCCTTTCTAGTGGAAGATAAGTAGCCTTAGGTATCCAAATTAATTTGGATCCTTTGAAGTTAATCCATCTTGGTTGCCCAAGTGCATTGAAATCACAGATAACATTGTAGACTTTGTTTCCTACAACTCTCTTTTCAATGAAGCATTGTGCATATGAGTGACCAAATTTCTTGCAATTAACACAATGATTTTCTGGTGTGTGTTGCTGAAGCTGATGTGAGTTATATTGCTTGAAATGATTAAAGCTTTGAAATTTTCTAGTTCTTGGAGGAGATGCATTTCTTTTGACAAACTGATTTTTAGTAAAGTTATTCCTCTTTGCAAAAGCATTTTCACCAGAATTTTCTTGAATATTTTTGCCTTTCGAGAATGAGGTTTTGTTGTAAAAAATTGGTTTCTTGAAAGCAGCCTCATTTTTCGAAATATAACCCAAACCTGGCCGGTTTGAACTTGGACCAGTTCTTGGTGAAGGCTCAGCTACATTTGTGTATTCTTCATCAGATTTTTCTTCACATTTTGAAACATATCCGATACCTGATTTGTTTGGTATGGATTTGGTATTTGATGAAGAAGCCACAAATTTTATAGGGGATGTGTTAGAAACAACATCTTCCTTGGCTATGTAGCCTAAACCAGATTTTTCAAACAATGGTCTTTGACTTGCAAGTAATTTGTCCAAGTTGCTAGAACCTTGAGCAAATTTTGCTAAATCACCATTCAACATTTTAATCATATCAAGGTTGTTGATTATGATTGAGAATCTCTCAAATGCTTCATCAATGCTTTCTCCATCCTTCATGCTAAACATCTCATACTCTTTTCGCAGCATATCAATCCTCGTTTCTTTGACTTGTTTAGTGCCTTCGTGTGTAACCTGGAGTTTTTCCCAGATTTCTTTGGCTGTCTTGCATCTAGATACCTTTCGGTACTCTTCAAAGCTGATAGCACAGTGAAGAAGGTTGATTGCTTTAGTGTTCAGCTCTATCTTCTTCTTGTCATCTTCATTCCATTCAGCTTCTTCTTTCGGAGTTACCACTCCATCAGCACTTATTTTTGTTGGGATCTTGGGACCACTCACAACGATCTTCCATAAGTTGTAGTCAATGGATTGGATGAAGATCCTTATCCTTTCTTTCCAGTAGGAGTAGTTCTTTCCGTTGAAGAAAGGTGGCCGGTTGTTTGACTGGCCTTCAGTGAGGGTGTAAGCAACTGTGGTTGTGCCCAAGTTGTTCGCCATTGGATCTTTGCTTCAAGCGGTTAAGCTTGTTTCTTGAGACCTTAGCTACTGATACCAATTGAAGGTTGTGGTAGGCTTAGAGAAGGGGGGGTTGAATCTATGCCTTCCTTTAATTTGCAGTTATTACCCTTTTAAAACAGATTTGCAATTCTGATTCTGTTTTAACTTAGCAGCGGAAATTTATGAGACAATTTATTTTTGTCTCATGAATATCAGAAAACAGAACACATCAGAGAAGAGAAAAGCTAACACCAGCATGTATCCTGGTTCGGTTGCCTTGTGCTATGCAACCTACATCCAGTCTCCTCCACAACTATGGAAGAATTTCACTATAGTTAATAGTATTACATACACCAATAACACAGGATTAACCCAATCCTTTCACACTCAAGTTCTAACCTAACTTGACATTGGCTATGCTAATACCTAACTATTCACTCTTAGTGCTAACCCAACTAAGAAAGGGATACCTCACAGGTACAAGATACAAGACATAAACACACCTAAAGAAATCTGAAATTAACTCTAGACTTTTCTCTCAAGTGTTTCACTCAGCCTTTTTCCACTCATGGCTTTTACTTGAGCTTTCTCACAATGCCTTTTCTCACAAGAAATTACAGAAAGATAAACATAGAAAAGTACATTACAATCTGTAAAACATGAAGGAGATTGACTTCATCAACAGCCTCTGTGCTATGCGAAAAACCAGATTGGCAAGCCTCTGATTCAGTTCTTTATACTGGCGGAATGCACCTTTGATTAGGTTACACTGTCCAGTTAGTTGAACTTTTTCAAAGAGCTCTCTCAGAACAATAACCTCTATTCTCTGGTTTTCTCTCCTTGCCTTCTGAATGAACAGCAAGCTTCTTTTTATCTCCTTGCATGTTGCTTGGTTCTTCTTCCAAGGTCAACACCTTGAGCCTTGAGCTTCACCAACCCACAAGCTTACTTTTTCTTCTCAAGCATCAAAGTAGAACCTTTGCTTTTGACTTCTCCAACTTGACCGAAAGCCACAAAACATCAACCATGGAAATCTTCCAGAGGTCAACTTAATCTGAGCCCTTGAACACCAACTTGGTCCCCAAGTCTTGATTAAGACCGTAGATACACAGCAGAATAGGGCAGAGAACAACTTTTCCTTCAATGCCATTTTCGGGTAGTGCATAGAGTTGGGAAGAAGGGATGAAGATCTGATGCATACAAGATGAGATGGATTACCTTTCTTAAGCTTGATTTGGTTTGGATTTTCTGTTCTTTGCTTCTGTGCCTCAAGCTTCAATTTTCTCTTTCTTGCTTCTTTGGTCACTGGCTTATGGAGGAAGCTTTTCTTCACTTTCTCTTTCTTACTTTACTGAAGTCTTGATGTGACTTGATTAGAGAGGAAAATAACGTTGCTTTTGGTTAAGCAAAAGAGAGGGATTTGCATTTCTGAAACCAGATCGGGCTTGGATCGGGTGTTGGTATGCTTGGCCCGATTTAATTTCTTTGGTTTCTTTCTTTGCTTTTGCTTGGGCTCTTTATTTTGCTTTCAGCCCAATATTCTTTGCTGAATGCCTTTTATTCCATTTTGGCTATTAACATTTGGCCTGCAACAATAAACAATTAGTTAATAAGTAAATATAATTAATCAACACTAATTATTTATTTTGCTCAAAAATAATGTTTGTCATCACTAATTAATTTAGTTAATTTCTTAAATCAACAAAGAGAAAAAATCACAAAGGAGTTGAAGGAGAAGTGTTATCATTTAATGACACATATCAAAGAAACCAAAGATAATATCGATGAATATGACCCCTTATTCATCTTGAACCATCAAGCAAATTTCGAGGGCTTAGACATCACTTCATGTCTCTAATGCCTGGACAACATGTGAAAAGTACGGTAAATTCTTTGCCTATTGCGTTAACATTAATGATTTTTCTAAAGACTCTAATACCGCATATCTCGTAAATTTTCTTCCTATAGGTGGTCAATACACATTGCATGATTCTCAACGACATGAAATGTCCCCGGTTTGAGAAAGATATATACTGTGTGCTGACGGATATTGTGGTAAGCCAAAATTTTTATTCCCTGCTGATTGAATGTGTATAACGTTTTATTCAGCACATGAATTGCGTTCGGTTCAGTGGTGTTGGTTATTTTCGTTCACTTGATTGTTTACGTCTTCAGTTATGTCCTTGTGCATGCAGAAAATGTTTTTCCTGATGATAAAATGTGTATAACGTTTTGTTAAGCACATGAATTGCGTTCAGTTCAATGGTTGGTCATTTTCGTTCACTTGATTGTTAGTGTCTTCAGTTATGTCCTTTTGCATGCAGAAAATATTTTTCTTGATGATAAAATGTGTATCACATTTTATTTAGCACATAAATTGCGTTCAATTCAGTGGTGTTTGTTATTTTAGTGATAAATCTAATACAATTTAACTAAATGTATCAAATTAAACACAATTCAAATACAAATTTAATATAATATCTTACATATAAAATTTTTAACATAAAATTTAAAACAAAATGAATTAAAATTACTTACATAACTTATATATACAAAGGTATTTAAGTAAATTTTTTATCGCGAAAATTTTATAGACCTTCGTAGACTAAATATCTCAATCTTCGTTTCCTTTTTATTTAGGTGAATTCTATGGTGTTTTTGTTGTGGTGTCTAAATTGCCTAACTTACCTTTTAAAATAAAATATAAAATGTTTAAAATAAAAAATAAATTATTTAAAATTTATTAAATATTATCTATTTATTTTTTTTAGTAACTTAGGCACAGTATTAAAGACAATATAGCACTCACTTTTTATTTATTCACGGGACAAGTCTCTGTCCTCGTAAAATTTTACCGATCCCTATTAACTTCTTTATCGCGAATAATTCCAACTAGAGTTATGCTACGTGTACACTAAAATCAGCCACTAAAATTTGTCATCAGTATAAAATACATGATAGAATACAAATATACATTGAAAGTAAATTAAACTACACATGTATTTATACACAAATACATTGGTGACTGATTTTAGTGGCTGATTTTAGTGTACAAATAGCATTTTTGTTCCAACAAATATCCACGAGGCAGTTTTTTTTCGTGAAAAATGCTACTTGTACAACAAAATTCAGTCTTTGGTCAGCCTTTAATATTATTTAATTATTTTTTAATTAAAACATATTCCTATTTTTTAGATACACATTTATAATTAAGATTAATTTAAATTTTAAAAACTAAAATTTCTCTAACTTCCTACCCACTTCATAGTTAGTTATTATTTTCTTCTTTTACGCTTCCTTCTCTCTATGTAACACGATTTTTTTTTCTTCTGTTCTTCTATCTCGTTCTGCGCTTCTTTCTTATAGTGACCATAATTTCTTTTTCAATTGTAACACATCTAAAATTGTTAACTTATAATTTTTGAAACACATCCAAAATCATAAATCTAAAATTTAAATTTAAATATTAAAAAACAATTGTAACACACCTAAAATTATGAAGTGATACACAAAATATTTCTAAAACACATTCAAAATCATAAATAAAAAATTTAAATTCTTGCAGTGGTCGTAATTACAGACAGTATTGACAATTTGAGGATTGTGATTCTTTAAGTTATTTTTCTACCTAAACCATTATGCCAATTAGGATGTTGTACATGGCATGCAAAATCAATGCGATTGAATAACTAAACAGATACATACGGTTAACTATGAATTACTTTCTCTTAAACACATCCAAAATACCTGAGATCCAATTCCGGCGAAGAAGAATTAGCGACATTGATGTGGACTAACGCGACGAGAAGTAGGACGAAGCGAGGCTGCAGACTGAGCGGCGAGGAGGAAGGCGATGCCAAGGACGAGCGAAGTGGACGACGGTGTTGTAGAGGAACGGCGAAGCCGAAGCGGCGCTGGGGATGACGTGGCGGCGCCGAGGAGAACGGCGGAGCGGACGAATAATCACACAGACAAATTAAAATCTTCAATTTTACTGAATTTATATTTTTAGAAGTGTATTTAAATGATAATATGTTAATAATTAAAAATAAAAATTGAAAAACAGAAAATTTAAATTTTAAATTTTAGTTTTATTTAGTTTGTATTTTAGAGGTTTTTTTTTTTGTTAATCGATTTAAATGTGTTTGGTTTACTTTTTTTTAATTATTATAATAAAAAATTAAATATTGTATAATTTTAAAAAATACCTACTTGAATTGTTTTTGCATCGCTGTACACAAACACTGAAACACATGTTTGGACTATATATATTGGTTTGGTGCTTTTGGCATTTCATACCTTTCACGTTGATTCCCCGTCCCCATGCACTAAAATGTAACCACAACAATAATTATTATCCACCTTTATCACAATTGAAATGGATATCTTATTTGGCCCGGAGAATTATGTGGTCCATTTTCAATAATTAACAACTGCACGCCAAAATCTAGAAGGAGAAATTATACATGCGTTTGTGTACATTTTTGTTGTTGTTGGATATTTTATTTATTTATTATTATACATATTTCAAATTCAATATATCGTTCAAGTGTTTAATCGTTTTGTTATTGACCAAGTAGTTGTCCTTTTAACTTATTTGTTATGCCTTATCGTCCTAGATATAACAAGTTTATGTTGGAAAGTTTTTAGCACTTCACTTTAGGCAATATAATCTACTATGATATATTTATGGGCTTTAGTTAATGGGATATAATGATATATATTTGGTTAGCGTGTTTATTTTCAAACCCTTTTTTTTTAGTATTTATATATATTTGGTTAGCGTGTTTATTTTCAAACCCTTTCTTTTAGTATTTATATATATTTGGTTAGCGTGTTTATATATATGTATATGTGATTAGATAATGTTCAAATATATTTGTTCCAAAATATTTTACCTGAAAAGGAGATGGGGATTGGGTCTAGAGTAATGATCCAAGCGCCTTAATTAGAGTTGCTCCTTTAGACATTTTTGGGACGGTGATGAGTAAAAGTACTTGTAAGAAATTTTAATGTTTAAATCAATAGATATATGCATGGACAAATCCACATATGAATGTATGGGAGCAATTGTCTTTGTCTCCATTGAATTTTAGAAAAAACAAAAAACTAATAAGTATATATGTGGTAGAATGCAAAGTGGCATAGTTATAAAAATTGAACCACATTGACCGGTTTAATTAGAAAATTAAAGACCAAATCTTTATTGGGTTAGTTGGATATTCTGACCACTTAAGATAAAAAATCAATCAAAATTAATATGAACCGTAGCTAAATCGAATTGATTAACCCGCAATCAACTGCGTGTTGTTGATGTCATCATGACATCAATGCGCAACTATTTTTTTAAAATATTGAAACAAGGATTCGAACCTTGCATATAAAGGTTGCCAAGGCCTTGACATATCTTAAGGCTTTAAATTTCTGATATCTAAATATACATGTTAATTTTTTATTATTTTCTTATATTATCTTTGCTCCTGTAGCTAAGATTTTTTGGATCCGTCACTAGGTATATGAGTAAAGTGATCGTAACTTGAATATAAAATTATTTGGATTGACGTGGTATTTATAGAGCTCGAAATGAAGTTTACTGGGTTTAGGATAGAATAACCATGTTGATTGTGTAGTGGTTATCACCTTTTTTCAAACTGCTTTGCTTGATGATTTTTTTTTTTGGTACAATGCTTTATGGCATAGTTATAAAAATTGAACCAGACCGATCAGTTCAATAAAAAAATTAAAGACCAAATTTTTATGCGGTTCATTCGGTTGGATATTCTGACCGTTTAAAATAGAAAACCAATCAAAATTAGTACGAACCACAGCTTAAGCGAACCGATTAATTGCGCGCTGATGATGTCATTATGACGTTAGCACACAGTTATTTTTCCAAAATATTGATACAAGAATTTGAATCCTGCATATAAAGGTTGCCAAGACCTTGACATACCTCAAGACTTTAAATTTTGGATATCTAAATATACATGTTAATTTTTTATTTTTTATTTTTATATTATCTTTATCCCACTGTTAAAATTTTTTGGATTCATTACTAGGTATATGAGTAGAGTGATCATACTTGAATCTAAAATTATTTGATTTGGCGTGATATTTATAGAGCTCAAAATGGAGTATACTGGATTTAGGGTAGAATAACCCTCTTGATCGTGTAGTGGTTATCACCTTTTTTTCAAATCATTTTTCTTGGTGAGAATTTTTCTTTTAGTACAATGCTTGATTGACATAGTTATAAAAATTAAACTAGATTGACTCATTTGATCAGAAAATTGGAAACCGAACCCTTATCCGATTTGGTTGGATATTCTGACCATATTTAAAATAAAAAAATTAGTTAAAATCGATATGAACCATAATTAAACCGGACTGGTCAACTGTGCGCTAATGATGCCGTCGTGACGTTAGCGTGCAACTTTTGTTTCAAACCTTGCATATAAAGGTTACCAAAGTCTTGACATACCTCTCTATACCACTGAGCCAGTTGTCTTTTTAATATACAATATGTTTATAATTTTATATATTGAAATCTGGTGCAACTTAAAAAAAAATTTTTTTTGTTATATATTTGTTCATATAATATATATTATATAAAAATTCATATTATATTATAATGTATATATAATTTAATTAAGTTAAATTTAAGTTTGTTCAGGACGTCGGTTTTTGAATGGGTCGGAGATACCATGAGTGTACGTGTGGTTAGAGGAGACTTGGATCTAGGTTGCTGGTGCGTGAGTGGATCTCCTCGGCTAGTGTTGGTGAGTGAGGAATGGGGTTTCACGATCTCCCGAGTTGTTAGAGTAATGAGGGGGGAGTCATCTGCAAAAGGACTCTGACGGTCAGAATCCGTACAAGGTGGCAGGAAAAGTGAGGATATCGTGACGTACCTGGGGAGGGGTAGGATCCTCCCCTTATATAGTTTGTATCTAGGGTGGGTCCCATAAGAGCAGACCCACCTTCCAAGAAACTTCCCTCCTCAAGTGTCATGTGCCTCGTTGGAGGAGTGGTGGTGTCTCGAGTTTCCGCCTGGTTCGGGTGTGGCATACTCGTTGGGTCGGTCAGTCAGGTTGGGGCACTAGACTATTTGGGCTGGGCTGGAACAAAG
>NC_029794.2:116663391-116665081 GCF_000816755.2 Arachis ipaensis
CTAACGGCGCTCAGTTATTAACTTCACGTGAAATCGAGTGCACCTGAGTTTCTACCATATTTTAAAATATTTACATATTAAAATATTAGTGAATATATGTATTTTAAATTTTAATTTTAAGATTATTTTAAATTTTTATTTATATGAGACCAAATTAACCAATTTAATTAGTAATTTACCAGTTAAACTAATAAACTAGTAGTCTGACCAATTTAATTGTCGGTTCAATTCTAATAACTATGCTTGGTAGGAAGTTAATCCCCGTGTATGGTGCATGCATGGAATCCATATTGATATAACAGAGAGATAATTTTTGGCTTGCTCCCCAACTCGGATCGAAGGTCGGATTTGGGATCCAATTTGAAGACCTAGCTGGGTGGATGAGACCTATACAAAGTTCATGGCCCAAGTGGGTTTCACAGGCTCCAAGCCAGTGCTGTTGGACCATTCTATATCCAGCATTCCTTTCTTTATCAGCGGTTCCTTTTACAATTGTGTCTGGCTATTGCGAAGAACTCCTTTCAAGTTCTCTCTCTCTCTCTCTCTCTCGATCAAATCTTCATCAAGTCTTCAAGTGTCCATGTGAAATGTTAATGGGTTTTAATTTCAGAAGGGCGTTACAGGAGAGAGAAATATTCTTAGAGTAATTGTTGTTTTGATATCGGGTTGGGTTTTGATTGGAATGGGTTTTCTGACCCGGGCTCCATCCCAAAAAAAAAAACTTGGATAGAAACAATATTATTTTAGTTAGTAGATATCAAAGCTCTAATGACATAACTTAAATTTGTACAATCATTTTCGCTAGCTATTATATATACCTTTTATTTATTTTTCCATTTCATATATAATTAAAAATATTAATATTATTATTATTAGGAAAAGTATATGGAATCAAAAGTGACCAGCCAAAAAGTAAACAAAACCGTTTAATTAGAATCACTTTTTGAATAATATGTTTGAAAACCGCTCCTGGGATCACAGAGCACAAACCAAAACTCGATTTTTCATGGAACCCGAACATATTTTGACTGGTTTTTAGCTAATATGCTTTTGGTTCCTAGCATTGTTCTTATTGTTATTGTTTTGAAAAAAGGAATACTGAGTGTAGATAAGATATTGTTTTCAGGTTTCACTAAGATGCTTATTCTCAATTTAAAGCAGATACAAGGTCCACATTTTTTTGCATCAGGAATGCATGGAATAATAATATTAAAAGCCTAGAAAAACAAAGAAACATTATTATTGTTACATGGGCGACCACTTAGGGGTTTTTGATGGCAAAAGCTTGATAAACTCAATAACGACCTTAACCGAATTGGTGGCAGCAAGCGGCGCAAATGTGTCGGCCTCATTGGAGTCGGAGGAGCCGCCGCCGGCCAGGTCGGAGAGAGCCCTAATGACAATGAAAGGGACCCTTTGTTGGAGGCAAATGAGTGCCACCGATGCACTTTCCATCTCCACCGGGGTGACATGGAACTTGTTGTAGATGAAGCTTCTATATGCTGCATTGTCTATGTATATGCTTGCACTTGCTCCTCTTTCAACCAATTCCACTTTTGGTGTTGTGGACAAGCATGTTGTTGAGTTTATGCATTCATCAAGTTTCAACTTCTGAATAACATTTAAATCCAAAATCTCTTTATTACAATAATATTACATTTCTTAATTTTATATATATTTAATAATTAAT
>NC_029794.2:116665746-116666640 GCF_000816755.2 Arachis ipaensis
AAACCACAAATTATATATCATTGTCTTCATCTCATTCAATAAAAGTAACCTAATTTTTCCTTTTTTTAGTAATATACCTTATTTTCAGTTTAAATTTTTTTAAAAAGTAATTTTACGACAATATTTATATTGTGTCTGTTAATAAAATCTAAGAGTAAATAGCAATATGTTCAGTATTCTTGTATACTTCAAAAAGATAATATCTCAATAAATAGTCTTTTAAATATAATATAAACCTTATTTAAAAAAAAAAAAACTTATCTCCTTTTTTTGCTAGAAATAAAGTTTACCAACTATTGCTTTAGTTGGATCACGTTAATTTTATGCTAAAAAACACATGCAATCAGTAACCTGACACGTATGACTTCAGATATTATGGGCGCAAATTTGTAATATAAAAATATATAAAACAAAAGTAGAGTCCTATTAATTAATTTGGTACTTGTATTGATCAATTATTTAAACATATCAAAAGTTGTATTATTGTACTAAGCCACGAATAGAATATACTTTTACATCATCGCAAATATTTGTTGAAAATTGTCCACGAGCTCCACGGGGTGAAATGTCATTTTCAGAATTAGCATTAAAGTAAAAGTGATATTGATTTATCATTTACCTAATTTTCTTTTTCTCTTTTTCTTAATTTCATTACAGAAGATAAATAGACATTTTAAATTCATCAGTAATTATTATTCCAAATTAAAATCCATCCAATAGTCTCTTAAAAATCGAATAGATTAATTCACTTTGAACATTCTATTTATTGTATTTATGGTATATTTAAAATTTTTATTTTAATGTACTAATAGAGTAAAATATTTTACACTATATTATCTAATTAAGTTCATTCTTTTCAAACACTATATTTAAGGGCAGGTTCGTCTACCTATT
>NC_029794.2:116666723-116667493 GCF_000816755.2 Arachis ipaensis
TGTGTGACTAATGACGACATTACGCAAACATAGACTATCTTTAAGAATCAGAAGACAAATTTAAAACTTTTATTTAAAACAAAAAATTAATTAGATGTATAGGAGAATCAGTATGTACTTTTAAACTACCAAATTAATTAAGAGGAGTATTAGTAGGGTCAGTAAGTTTTGTAATTTGTAGTCATTAATTAATTATCATTAATATTTTTAATAGTATGAGATTACATTTAATAGTGTGGAATTACTCACTTTTCTTTTGATCTGGTTAAATTCTAATAAAAGTGCTGGCCTCCTAAATTTTCTCATTAATTAAACTATTCATTACTTAACAAATTAAGAGTGATTGTGTTGGCTAACGAATTATAGCTCAAATGATATAGTCTTTTCATACTCACCTAAAAATCGGGGGTCGAGTCTCACTCCTAACTTTAGAAAAAAAAAGTGATTGTACTGATTAATTTTAGGGTTTAGTTAAGATGATGAGTTATATACCTTCAACCTGCTAGCAATTTGGTAGTAATGGTAATCAACAGGAACCCAGAGAGCGTGTTGCCTCTGTTCTGGAATTCCATCAACTGGAAAAACCTCTTCTGGTTGGTACCATATTCTGTTTAGAAGGTTATCAAATGAATCTCCCCAACTTACATTTGACATGAAATCTCCAAATTTTAGGTACCCTACGTTTCTTGTGTAGTCTCCATTTTGTTCTAAGGGTAATGTATTACTAGGCCCTTCTCCATATCTCTGCATATAATAACAATAAGATTAAA
>NC_029794.2:116667695-116668067 GCF_000816755.2 Arachis ipaensis
TTAATTGTAAATTAAAAAAAAAATTATAATAATTTAACCTAATTAATAATAATAATAATAATAATATACCTGCCAGCTCCAAAGTGTCAAATGAGCCCAAAAATGAGGAATTGCAACATCTCCAATATTCAAGGATGGGTTTGCATTTCCAGCAATGCCGTAATGCACCACTCCTTCTATGTTGAAAATGCTTAAAAGAAGCTGTGTAGTAATTGCTGCATTTATCTGCAATAAATATTATATTCAAGTAGTGATGATGATGATGGTAAAAACATACAAAAATTCCAATAATTAACGATTAATAACCAAGTAATAGTGGCCAACTAATTTTTTTTTTATTTTGAAGTGTTTATAAAAAATTTAAATTTTTTA
>NC_029794.2:116668107-116686256 GCF_000816755.2 Arachis ipaensis
TATTAGCTAAATTTTTATAATATTTATTGAAGAATATAGTGACCAAAAACTATGATATATCATCCACCCAAAAGTATTTTACAAATGCGATGAATTAAAAAAGAAAAAGAAAACATACCACACTCAATCCAGTCATGACCAATATAACAGGCTTATCGCCAATGGATCCAAAGCGGAATCTCCTTCCTTCATTATTATTTATTATCCATTAATAAAAAAAGAAAATGAAGCTAAATTGGAAATATAAATTGACAAATCTTAACTATTAATACAAGAGACCTAATTAAGGTGAATTATATATATTCATGAAGTTTATATTTTCTTTTATTCTTATTTATATTTACCTGCAAAGTCAATAATATTTTCACTGGGAGTGTAGGCTGGATTTTGAAGAAGAGGATTGAGTTCAAAAGAATTTGGTATGACCAAACCTATATAAGGCCCTTCTTCGTTGATTCTTGTTATTTCTTCTTGCAATTGAGAAGTCAAAGCACAACTAACTAATGCATTTTGGGCATTGAATAACATAAATAATGCCCCAAGAAACATGCATAAGCATAACACTCTCCTACCCATCTTAAATTCTTTATTGATCCACAACACTCATAAAAAGAGCACAACATGAGAATTGAACTACTCAATTATCGGTTTTTATAGGGAAGAAAAAGTTTAGCTGAATATAATATAAATTATTTTTATTGATTGTTTAAAAATTAACCTTTCACGTTGTCATTTAATTAATCGAGTAATTGATTATTTTAATTTAAAAATTATAAAGCTACAAATATATAGCTTTTGCTCTATTTTCTCCCTTATTTAATAATTAGGGTAAGGTAGGTGAGATTATTTGCAATCCAATATATTTATTTGCACTCATTATTAATTGATAATCATTATAATTCCCTAAATCATCCTCATCTAAATCAATTAATTTATTAAAATAAACATTTTAAAATAATATTTTTTTTGTCTAGCTCGCACTCGGATTCAATATTGATTCCAATATTTTCATAGTTCCAATATAAAAGTGATAAGTAAACACCATTTTATTTTATTTTTTTGTTTATATTTATATATTTATTCAAAACTTGTATAAAATAATAACAACAAATATTGTGACAAACGTCAACCGATATATAAGTTACAATGAATGTTTCACATCAAGAATGATAATAAAAAATCCCAATAAATTTAATAACCAATAATAAACAAAAACAAAATAAAATTATATAATTATGACTATAATAACATATGTGCTTGTAAAATGAGTTTAAACTTTTATACATTGGTGAAGAATATTTAAATATTTTATTAATAATGATGCAATAAAATCAAATCAATCGTGTTCTTGGCATACTTTCTCAATTTCTAATATAAAGATGGTTAGTATCATTCAAAAAGTTAAAAAAATGGTTAGTAGCTAATCAAGTAAGCATTACTAAGTACTGTCTACAGAGAGAGTCAGAATAAAATAACATTAACATATTACCTACTCTTTTGTCTCTTTATTTGACGTAGTACTAAAAAAATTCTATAATAATAGAAAATTGATGTGTTCAATTCCACGTTTATCTTGAAGCCTAATCATGGTTTACTACAATGATCAATTTGAATGTTTAAATTTAAGTGAGAATGAAATTTATTTCAAAAGGCTAATTAAGGAAGAGAATTTTATTATTTTGGATTAATAAAGTGTTTTTTTCAAATCATTTTATTTTGACTTAAATAAAATTTTGGTTCTTCGAAAATCATTTATTTTTTGTTTTGGTTTCTATAACTTTTATTTTTATTTTAACCTAATAAACATTAAAAATTTTATACATGGTCGTTTTGATAAGCTGATGATGACTCACCAATTAGTCAATCAGATGCAAGCTCCTCTTGGAGACAAATTTATCTTTTTACTCCTCATCTGCCATGATCTGTTTGTTAGTTGAAGAAAAAACTCATACAAATTAAATTATTTGAGGTGCATATTGAAAGAGAATTGAATTTGATTAGATAATATGTGGTTGATAAACAAGGTTTAATTTTAGCCAATTCTTTTTTTTTTTTTGGCAAATGGTCAAAACTGCATCTAGATTTAAATCTTACTAAGAGGTATACTAGAGATAAAAAATTACTAAAAAAAAAAAAACAATATATTTGTTTTGTTCTTTTTGGACATTCAAAAAAGTAAAAAAATAATTATCAGATTTGAGATGAGATATGACTCCAAGGACAAATTGGATAATTTTTATAAGATTTCACTCTTGAACAAAAATTCAATGTTGTCAATTGTTCTTTCTTATCTGATACTGCATATGAGTTTGAATCTTATTGAACTAGATATTAGAAATTGATGAAAAAAGAATAAGATATTTTTTTTTGTATTTCATCATAACTAATCAATTAAGTAGCAATTGTAGACCATCAAAAAAGAATATTTATTATCAACTATGTTAAGTATGTACTAAAATTAGCTACCAGTATAAAATACATATTAAAATATAAAATACACATTAAAAATAGGGTAAAGGACATTATAGTTTTCACTTTTCAGTGGCTAAGAGAAGGGGGGGGGGTTGAATCTTAGCCCCTTTTTCGCTTGATAACACTTGCTGGTCTTTGAAACAACTTCTGGAGACTTTTTGTCCTTTTTGTCTCGTATCAAGCCACGAGACTTTTTCTTTTGTCTCGTACCCAGCCACGAGACTTTTCTTTTTGTCTCGTCGAACAGCACGAGATATTTTTCAGTTTTATCTCCTGTGTAGCAGAAACATAAATGGAGTAGAAGAGAGAGAAAATTACACTCAGATATATCCTGGTTCAGCTGCTAAGTGCAGTGCAGCCTACATCCAGTTTCCATCACAAAGATGATGGAATTTCACTATAATCATCCTTGATTACAAACACCAATTCTCCCTATGAACTATCCTTCCTATCCGGGACAAGTCCATAATCTAAACCCAATCCTGAACTTGACTTGGTTACTGCCAAGCTTTCAACTGCTAAGTGCTAACCCAACTTGCAAGGGGATTCCCACAGAATCATGAAACACAACACAGATGTACAAAAGACTTCTAAGGACATCTATGGCTTTTTCTTTTAATTTTGCACTCTCTGCCTTTTTCCGCTCTATGGCTTTTTCATTACAAACCTCACTGTTTGCCTTTTTTCCATGAGACTCAAGACAGACAAAATTAAATAGAAAAATTACAAAACAGAATACATTGAAAGAGAAGAAATTCTGTTAGCTTAGGTAGCTCTGAGAATCTTGTGCTTTGCACTCTCACTCTTTTCTCCTTGAATTAAACCCTGACTGTTCACCCTTACTTATAGGGAGAAGCCTCCAAGGTTGAAACCCAAACAAACTAAGCTAATCTTCTTCTTCTTCAAAACAGAACCGGTTCGGCCAGAGAGAGAGAAGAGATAACCCATACAAAACCCAACATGCAATTACCTCTAGTCCTTCCTTGGTCACCAACAATCATCAATCTGGGCCTTCCATCTTGTCTTGCACTCCAAGATGAACTCCTAGCCCTTGATGCTTTATGATGATGATAGCTTCATCTGCTCCAATCTTTGCCTCCTCCATCACGTAGCTACTGTATTTACCTCCTGTGGTGGTTGAGCAGAATCAGAGACAAGCCATCCCTCAAAGGATCTTCTTCTCTGACCGAGATCTTCTCTTCCATTTTTGGGTATGGAGATGCCAAGATCTCTTCACCAAATCTTACCAAGTGATGAGAATCACAGCATACTTTTAGTTTTCTTTTTCTTGCCATCATTATGATGGTCTTGTGGCGTGCTTCTTCTTCTCTTCAGTGGGTAGCTTTAGCTTCCATGGTTTGATGTGTAATGACCGAAAACAAGAAGCAAGGTGAGAAAGAGAGGAGAGAGAAATTTGAACACTAACTAATGGATTTTGACAAAGTAAATTAAATTTCCACTTTCCTTGCATTAGGTAGCGTGTAGCATTGATGATGTCCATCAAATCAATAGCTAACTCTCTCTCATATTTCCAATGTAAGTTTAATTCAAGTTAAATGAATTTGAAATCTATATGATGAAAGAGTGAGATCCGTAGGAAGCATTGAAATTTTGCTTTCTTTGCATAATGGTTTCGGACCATGCAAGCTTGCCTTCAAGCAATTTAATTTTGGGCTTAGTTCAACATGGTTCTGGCCCAATTAATCACAAATTGCTTCAGCCACTTAATATAACATACTTTGAACAAGGCTAAAAAGCACATTGGGCTTGCAATAATAAATCAAACTGGCCCAATTAAAATAATTCAGCCAACATAATCATATTTAACATCAAGGCTGAAGGTAAGATGCATATATGGGCTTGCAACAGTTTTCCTTTATTTTCGACCCAATTAAAATTTGCATAAACAAATTATCAATTAATACATATGAATTAAAAACAAATTGATAATTTTGTAATTTAATTAAATTAATAATATTTGTTCATCATCAAATTAAATTTAGAGTTTTCCAAACTCATCAGGACAAATAGGTCCCTGAGCTTTTAATTCGTGGACTTTTAACTCCCTCAAGAATGGAAAATACAAAACGACCCCTGACCTCTCAAAACTCCGTACAAATGGGTCTTCCCGTTCAATTTGCTTCGCAACACGTTACGGATTCTGGTTACCTGGCGCCTATGTAGCGTGGAAATGTGCACGTGTCTTCAAAATGGTGTGAACGGGGCTGACGTGCTCACCTGGAGAAAGTTATGGGACATTGTAGTCCTTGGGCACTCGGACGATGTCGTTTCAGGTTAATGTTTTGCAACGGTTATTGTGACTTATGAGATATGCCAGTGCCCATATCAGTCATAAACAATTACAGGAAGCCCTAGCACTACTAACATTTTCCCTCCAAAAAATACAACGCTTCGTCTCCATGTTGTCGTCATCGCTGTTCCGTGAAGGAGTTCCATATTGAAGCTCTGTGGTTATACCTACGTCTGTCGTGGAGAGTAGTAAGTACATTGATGTTCAAAATTATTCTGCTTATGTTCGTTATTTGCTATGAATGTTGTAGGATGGGACTAATAGGGACTGTTAGTGATTGTCATAGGTGATTAGTTGTGGGGTTAGTCATTTGCCATGTATTGTTTAGAGAAATTTTGGAGATTTAGATAATAAGGGGTGGTTTTATGTTTTGTTGTGGATTGAAAAATTTTACAGATGGTTGATGTATTCGATGTTCCCGTGTTCCATCATGGGGGTAACTTTTCAAGGACACCTACCGGTGAGTTAGTCTATCTGCATGGTGAAGTTGAGAAGTTTCCTCCGATGGACTTGGATTTTGTCAATTTCGGAGATCTGATCACGATGTTCAAAGGACTGGGATATCAATCGTATAAGGAGGATTACTAGTATGATCCAAAAAGCAAAGATATGGAGTCAAGGTTGCATGTACTGAGGGGGGATGCATGGATCAACCAAATGCGACAGGCTAAGTTGAGGAATAAAGATACTGAAGAGTTTTACATTTTTTTGACCATCCTGTTGACCAACCTGAGATTGCAGATGATGATTGTGAGAAAAATGATGAGGTTGAGGAAGAAGTCGATCCAAACGACTTGGAGAAGTTGGATGACTCATCTACCGACGATGATAGAAATGACAGTGATGAAGATGAGCTGTATAAACCACCACCAGCTGGTTATGAAAGTGGGAGTGAGAGTGGTGAAGATGATGAGGGCAGAAGGGTTAGAGCTGCCAAAGAGAAGAGGAAACAAGTGTCTCCATCATCGAGGAAAGGGGTTGATCCCAATGAGAAGCCAAAAAAAAACAAGCAACACATGAGTTTAAAAGGCAGAGATTTAAAACAAGAAGGGTGGGCTCAGCTGTTGAAGGTTCCTCAAGGTCTACTGGGCCTGCTAAATAGCCTAGCACAAGTAGGCCAGAAAGACAGCCCAACAAATCTAGGCCTACTAGGGAGCCCAGCATGAGGCCAGCCGTTGCAGATTATGTTAGTGATGCAGACACTGATAATGAAGACATTGTGTTTGAGTACCAGTCTGAAGAGCTGCATACCCTTGTCTCATCAGAGGATGAAGGGAACAAACCACACTGAACTGAGTTTGATGAACACTATGGTTTGGAGAAGGCAGATTTGAGCTAGGCACAAGATTTGCTACAATAGAGAGGTTCAAGGAAGTTGTGAAAGATTCATTTATTGCTGAGGGGAGGGAGTTAGTCTGGATTAAAAATGATAAGGAAAGAGAGTTGGCTGCAAGGATGAGGATTGTCCCTGGATTGCTCATCTCTCATACAATAAACAGCTGCAGTGTTTCCAAGTGAAAACCTATAGGAGTGAACATACATGCGCAAGAGATTTGGGAAGCAATGCAGCTGACCAACACTGGATCAGCAAAAAGTGGAGAAAAGGATGACCACCCATCCTCATATGAACACACATGAGGCCATTGATTTTTTAAGAGAAGAGTTTGATCTAGTACTACACCCTAAAATGGTTTACAGAGCTGTGAGGGAAGCCAAAGACAGGATCATGGGAAACGAGATAGAACAATATGGGAAGTTGAGAAACTATCTAATGGTTATGCATGGAATCACTAAAGAAGACTTATGAGCACTTTATACAATCTGTTATTAGTGAAGAGTTCTGGACACGGTTTGATCAGACTAGGCCTGCTGCACCTGTTATTAAGCGGCCAATCGGTCGTCCAAAGGTCCATAATAGGCAGAAGGACCCAGCAGAAACTGTTATTGAAGGTGAAAACTGAGGAGAAGTTTCTATGTGACCTGCAGCAAGTGTGGTCAAACAGGACATAACTATAAGACTTGAAAGGGTGTGCCATCCAACCCAAATTGGAAACCTAAGACCAGGAAACCAAAGAAGAAGACCCAAGACAACTTTTCTCTTGTGGTTATACCATTATCACAATCAGCACCTGAGGTAGAGGTACTTGACTAGACGAAGGATCTTTATGTCCCCCCGATAAAATGTTTAAGGATTTAGTTGTCCATTTTAAAAGTGTTATAGGACCTATTTGTATTTTTTAAATTTGTCTCATGGCTTTATTGTCTTTCTTTATATCAGGGTGAGGAGCATAACTCAGCTACTCCAACCAACCAGAACCATTCTACCACTTCCACAACTTCAGATGTGGCCCAGCAACAACCTGCTCCACAAGTTACATCTGCGACCACTACTGCAGTCCCTGCACGACAAGGTCAGGTTCCATTCAAACCTCCAGCCAGAGTTCCAGCAAGGCCATCCAATAAAAATTTCAGACCAAAACAACTAATTAGAAGGAAGGGTGATGGCAAACAACATGTTTAGGAATCACAGCAGCCAAGTGTAGAAGCAGTTGAAGGATCATCTGATGAGACTCTGGCTGCAGCAAGCACTGGACCTAAAAGGATGCTTCAGTTTATCCCCACCCCAAGAGTTAACAATTCTAAGAAATGATGTTGATATTTTATGAATCTGATGTAAAATTTGGACAAACTTATTTTCATTTATTATGCATTGTGGTATGTTTTTGGCAAAATTATGATGCTCAGGTTGTGAGCTGTTAACAGACTGCATATCATGTTTTCTTAGGATTGTAATCCTTCGAACTTATATTTTGGTTCAATGTTTAATGATCCAAATTATTTAATGTCTTTTTCATTCTATTCCCATCAACATGATATTATATATAGCCACCCAAATACAAGATGTTATAGCAACAACATATCATCATTCATCAAAGGATAAATATAAGTACATTATGCCAACTGTTCTTCACTTTGCTGGATGTAGCATAATTTAATACAACACTTGTATTCTAAAAGCATAATTTAGACTGCTTTTCTACTTTTCAGCCAAGTTTGGCAACAACAGAACCTAAAATTACACTAACCACAACAACAATGACCAAATACAAATTAACATTTTTCCTCCTCTCTAGATGCAACAGCTTCTTCTCCAAATCAGTGAGTCTCTGTTCCACTACCTTCTTCCCAAGATACACTCTCAGATCATCAACCTCGTTCTCAGTCATAAACTTTTCAAGAACTCTTACTGTTGAAACATGATCATCCAGCCATAAGAAGAACTTGCAGTGACTGAAATTTTCAGCTGCATGTTCATCATGGCAAAACAAAAAATCCCCAACTTATAATCAAAATAAGTTCTTCTAACGCCCGTATAATCAAAATCACTCAAATAAAATCTCTAACTTACCTTAAAGAATGGACATCTAAAGAACAATCTATTGGGGTTCGTCGTCGTCCTCAATTTGTACAATATGGCGTACACTCCACATTTACACGTCGGAGAAATCTCGTCTTTCTCCTCTGCAGCTTCCACACATTTCACAATTGACGGTAGTGGAATGCACTTTGCGCTGGATGAAGCTCCATCGCTGGTCATTTAACACTGCACAGTACCACCACCCTCAATCTCTCACAGAAATGACAACGGTAATGGCGACATGGTTCCATTTGAAGACATAGGGCACACAACAAAAACGACGTTGTCCGAGTGCCCAAGGACTACAATGTCCCATAACTTTCTTCAGGTGACCACGTCAACCCCGTTCACACCATCCTGAAGACACGTGCACATTTTCACGCCACATAGGCGCCAGGTAACCAGAATCCGTAATGTGTTGCAAAGCAAATTGAATGGGAGGACCCGTTTGTACGGCGTTTTGAGAGGTCAGAGGTCGTTTTGTATTTTTCATTCTTGAGGGAGTTAAACGTCCACGAATTAAAAGTTCAGGGACCTATTTGTCCTTTACCCCTTAAAAATAAGTTAAACAACACATATATTTATACCTAGTAGCTAATTTTAATGTACCCAATATTTTTCATTTATTATTTGATTCATATCCTATCATAAGAAGTACAATCAGAACAATACTCGAAATAGAAATTCATAAAAAGACCACCGATATTGAGATCGAATAAAACAAAATTATATCCAAATCATCAGATCCTTTTCTTCGTTTGAGAATTTCACCTTCTTTTATTCTGTCTCGAACAATAACTAGGACCAATTCAATAATATTTTTTGAATCTCCAATAAAAATAAAAAGTCCATTTATAATTTTCTATTACTTGAATTAATAGATCATCTAATTAAAAATCATAACAAAATGCATATAGATAAACTATATGCAAATTGTATACTAAGTTTGCTAATATGACAATACATAAGTATTTAACCTGTTATATTGATACTTAATAAAGCAAACTAATGACAAAGATCAAAATAAAAAAAATTATTTAAAAAAAAACAAGTATTTTATAAAATAAAAGGATTAAAGGAATAACAATCTATCTCTGAACTACATATTAGAATATGTAAAAAGAAGTTTTAGCGCAATTAAACCACATTGTTAAAAGCATTTACATTAGATCTAATGCTCGTCTTGTTAAATGATGTCTAAAAATACAAGCTGGTTAGAAATCTGGGACTCCCTCAAAGTATTTTCATCCTTATGCATAAGTTTATGAAAAATAAAAATTAAAACTAACATGTTTCATTCAAATAACACAAGGAAGGAGAACAATCAAATATCTTGGTATTACAAAAAGTTGGAGTAAATATAATTACAAGAGCCACATGATGCAGTACAAAGTTACCAGTGCAGTATTTTCATAAATCTTTATTATTCCAAAAATTTGCCTCAAACCACCAGTAACTGTAAGTGCAATTTTTCCGCTACCACCTTCAAAGACATTACATTAAACCTGCAACATTGAAAACTTAAGATGAATAAATATAAACCTTTCCAAATAATGGTGGTAATAACATGCAACCATACATAATTGTGTTGCATAAAGAGCCGAATAATTAATGTCTTAATGAACAATACAAGATCATCTTTGACGAAGATTTTAATTTTTACCCAAAACCATCTTCTTAGGAATCCT
This sequence comes from Arachis ipaensis, assembly GCF_000816755.2. NCBI lineage: Eukaryota > Viridiplantae > Streptophyta > Magnoliopsida > Fabales > Fabaceae > Arachis > Arachis ipaensis. The sequence goes on from NC_029794.2 coordinate 116,677,997, forward strand.
CCACCCCTATTCTTTTCTGAATAAAATGGGGCATTATTAAACTCAATCTTCTCGCCATCCCACTCTATCCCACCTGAGATTTAATATTCATATAAAGTAAATTCAAGACGGCATAAATGTTAAATTTACAAACAAGAGTAACTAAATTTTAAAGCAGAAAGGTTATTCACAGATGACTATCAAACATGATGCTGTCAATCTAGTCTCAGCACAAATATGAAATGTAAATGACATCATTTTCTCTTTTCCTTTACAGAATCACACTGTGGCTCTAGCAACAATTACATCCTTTCATCACTACAATATAGTTGATGTTTAGTATTTTATAGGTAGCAAAAGACTATATATGTCAATCAATTTGGCAAATGACATTAGTAGTTTAGAACCATAATAGACTCATAAATTTGGCAAACTAAATTATCATGTTTCATTCAGCCCATAAAAGAAATGAAGAGTACTAGATCACGATATAAATTAACAAGTGAATAGTCAAACTAGTAAGTATTAGCACATGCTTGTTGATAATCCACCCGCCAAGCATATTTGTCAGTGAGGTTCAAAAACAGGAAAAGCTGCAAGCCAGCCAGCTGTAGACTTCTGTGCAGACCCAACATCGCCCCAACCATAAACAGAACGCGTACTATATTCCCAACGAGCTGTCTCCACTTAATTTGACCTATAATTAAAGTTTGTGTCAAGTATGAAATATAACATGAGAGACAATGCAAAAAGAGCAATTTCACTCCTACCTTCCATCATCACAAATGAAACCTTGATGCCAAAGCGGGGTAACTTGAAAACCTTCCATCATTTTATTATCAAATTCCTAAACAAGGGACCAAGTAGGAAGCAAAATAAGTGCCAAAAAAAGAGAGAAAGAAATAGGACATTTTGGCAATGTACACTTATATCCAACTGGTGACATGAGCATCTCAGAATATACACCCCATTTTGAGTTCAATTTTGATGCACTAACGGTGGCATAAAACGTTTTATATAATCGTCTAATAACATTTATTTTTTTTGGATAAACCATTCGTGTATTCGAGGTAAAAAGTAGTGATTGGATGCACATGTAAACATGTTTTAATAGTGCATTAAAATTAAATTTATTGATAGACATTTTAGTTATTTAAATATATTCTCGCATATTCTAGAACACTTAATTTTCTAACATTTAGGAATAAAAGGAGTAATAATTTCAACATGCATTAACAAACCTGAGGGGGAAGCTCCTTGTTTGGAGGTCTCAAATCATTCTTGGCCACAGAGGTGTTTCCCAGAATCAGTTCATGACCATCTACAACAATCTCAAATCCACATAACACGAACTTAACAAGAGATTAACAGAAAGCAGGCGACTGACCTCCCCAGAAGTTTTGCGATTCCTCTGAGAACTGGCAAATGTACTTGTCATCAGCACCAAGAATCTGCGCGCTGACGCCGGTGAACCTAGGTCCGTACTGTGTCACCTCGAAGGGCTCTCGACAGAGTAAATAAAATAGAAGCTCTGGCGCCGTTCGGGAATGGAGACCTTGAAGTACATCCCTCAAAGAACTTGTGAGCAGTCCTATCGAAATGGTACATGTAAAGTAAAAACAAAGAAAATTGCCGCAGTAAATAACTGAATTAAAATGATAAAAGAGGGAATGTGGAGTAGTGAGTACTGACTGACCCGCTGTGAGGGGTCCGAAGTTGGCGGTTGGGAGGAGTTGGGGAGTAGGTGGCAGGTTGCATGGGTTGTTGCAGTGCATAGGATAGGACGTGCTTTGGCCTTTGGGTGTTGCGAGAAGGTTGTTGAAGAAGGTGGATGCCATAGATGAAATTTGGAATTTGGAAGAAGGATGCTTAAGGAGGAATTAAAATTGGTTAATTAAAACAAAATTTAAAAAATTAATTTTTAATTGGTTAACTAAAACTAAAATCAAATTTGAAAAACCCCTAATTTCATTTAATCCCTAATTCCCTAATCCCTTCAGCATTCAACCCTCAACCTCAACCTCAACCTTACACCTGTTCCATCTTTCTCTACGCTACCGTCAATAGTTCTTCTTCTCTGCCTCTCGCCGGACCTCGTCGGTGGCTCGCCGGACCTCGTCAAAAACTCGAAATCCTATTCTCCTCTTCACTCTGATTCGCGCCTCTATCTCTCTGCCTCAACGGCTCTACCTGTTGCTGCTGCGCTATTGACTCAACTAGTCTCCGCTGGAGTATATCTTTTTGGATTCTTTTCTGCTCTCGCCGGAGCTCGTCGGTGGCTCGCCGAAGCTCATCGGTGGCTTGCCGAAGCTCATCTTCACTCTGCTTTGTGCCTCTATCTCTTTGCCTCGACCTTCCATTGTTGCCATTGTTCTGCCGTCGTATAAGTTGAGGTAAGCCCTCCTCCTTGCCCTTGGTTCTGCCATTAATGTCTTCTGAGTGAGTTTTTTCTGTTTTATATTGCTATTATCTCTGTTTCTTCTATTTTCTTATGTTCTATCAAATCTGGGTTTGAAGAACCCCTAGTTTTGGATTTTTTGTTAGCTGGGTTTTTCTATTTTTCTTCAGTTTGGATGTTCAATTTATGAATTCTGTTTTCTATCTTATTGCAATGTGACTAGTGTTGTTTGTTTTTGATAAGCGGTTCACTTTTTGATTATTTGGACTCCAGTCCTTATTCTTGTAAGCTTCTCTTGCTTATGAATTGTTCTCTTGCTTATTGTATATTGTATATTCTGTACCTTGTAAGTTTAATTTCATATTCTTGTAAGCTTCTCTTGCTTATGAATTGTTCTCTTGCTTATTGTATATTGTATATTCTATACATTGTAAGTTTAATTTCATTTCAGGATTAAGCATTGCAAACTGATAAGGTTTAGGCCTGGCAGCATGGATCCTATCCGCGGGTACCCAACCCGACCCAACCCGATCCGCTGCGGGTAGGGTTGGGCGCGGAGCGGGTTGGCCTGCGGAGCGGGTAAGGTGCGGGTTGAGCCTCAACCCTACCCGCCCTACCCGCACCCCCTATAATATGTGTTATATATGATTAAAAATGTTTCATATGGGAGTTGAATCAAGGACCTTAAGCATGTGCAAAAGCTTCTTGGCCACTAAACCAAATTTATAAATTTGTAAAATTTACTCATTTATTTTTATAAAACATATTTCTCATTTAATGAGATATAAATACAATTTTTAACAATCTAGTGACCTCCATTTTTGTCAACCTGCGGGTAGGGTCGGATACCCGCTGGTTGAGTGCGGGTAGGGTTAGGGTTGGGTATTTCTCAACCCGCGGGTAGGGTTAGGGTTGGGTTCAAACCATACCCTACCCTACCCATTGCCATCCCTAATAAGGTTTCTGTAATTTGATGCACTGCATTCAATTCTCTAGTTAACAAATATATATTTCTTTCATTTCAAGGGAGGAATCTTGTTTCTAAAAAAGTTATATGAATGGACAGATATGTGGTAAACATGTCAATGTGGTATTGGTACTGGACTTTACAATCCTTTTGTTATACTAAATTATTTTCGAAGGTCTGCATATCATGTAAAGTATGAATATATACATGTTTTATTATTTATTTTGAAATTATATGGTTGGTTAAGTTATCAAGAATGTCTTTGTGGACATTTTGTTCTTAATTTGGAATCCCTATCCTTAATAATAAGATCCCAAAAAATGAAGTGAACTGATCCGCATGCATGAACCTCAATAAACTTCCATAAAATGGAATTTGATGAAACAACATTCTTCATTATTTTTGGTTGAGTTGATGACTTTATTTGTTTTCTTTATTAGATGGTTGAAATCTTAAATTACAGTATCTGAATCTCACTACTATACATGTATGGCTAATTTGATGTGACATGGCTAAAGTCTCATTAAGAAAGCATTAATTGATTTATTCGGTGTAAAAATAATCGGTTTTTCTATGTAAAAAATTGATTTCGTGTAAAAACCAGTTTTTCAGTGTGAAAATTGGTTTTTTATTCTAAAACTGGTTATTTTTTTAAAACCAGTTTTTTATAATCGATTAAAAATCGATTTTTAAATTTCCTAACCAGTTAATAACCGGTTTTGTTATGTAAAACTGGTTTAGTTAATTAACCTAAACTAAATATTTGGTTAACCAAAAACAGGTTTGGTTTTTGGTTTAACCATAATGATGGTGCGCTCGTGGACTATGTCGGTAAAGATTTTCTCAATAAAGTTGCGTTGCAAGTATAGCTCTACCGACAACAAGCCTCGAGGATCAAATTTAGAGAGGGATTTGGTTGTCACAAGTTTAACCCCAATAGAAATAACCGAAGTATTCAAACCTCAGGTCGTCTCACAAGGAATGGGCAAACACGTGCTTCAACATTGGTTAGAAATCCGGAGTTGTGAGTCATGAGCAAGAATGTAAATTAAGAATCTTAACAAGCAAGCAATCTTACAATGCAAGAAACTAATTCAAATAACTAAGCAAGACATGAGCAATTCCAAACTAACAAAATAATATCCAATATGATTCTATTCTAAACTAAACAAGCAACTATAACTAAGACAAGTAATTAAGAATTTTGGATTTTCAAATAAGAATGATAAAAGCAACTCTTGGCTAGGCATGAAAATTGGAGTCACCATCCTTGTCTAATAACCATATCTTGACAATTATGAGGAACCAAACTCATTAAGTCTACTTCTATACTTGAAGTACGTCAAATGGTTTGGTCAACATCAACCCATAAGTTCTAACCTCACTACTAATTGACTTAATAGAAGGTTAGCGTCAATGGCTATCAAATTGACCACTAAGGGCTCTCAAATCATCAAATTCATTAGACCCAATGACTCAAGTTTACCCAATTCCCTTAGCCTAGGCCAAGAGTGAAAAGAACTACTCCATAATCAAGGTAAACAATTCATCAAACACTTGGTAAGCATTAATAAAAGACATGTTCAAATTGCAATTAAATTGAATTTAACAAGTACCCACTAACAATTATCAACATACAATCATCCAAACAATACAATTAATCATAGAAATCATCAATGTAACATCAACAAAGCAAGATTTACAACATTCATGAAATGGGTATAAGATGACAATTGATAAGAATTCATAAAACTAACACAAAATCTAAGCAAAATTATACTAAGGAATTCAAATTAAACTATCAAAACTAGTAATTAACAAGATCCAATTCAGAATTCAACAAGGGAAGATCAAATTAAAACTAGATCTAGAGTGGAACAAGGGTTTCTCTCTCTAGAAGAACAAAGAACCAAAAACTAGCTAAAATTGTGTCTTAGTGTAAAATGATTGATCCCCCCTTTCCCCCTAGCATCCTTGGGTCTTTTCCATGCAGAAACAGCTTGATTTTGGGCCTCATGAGCCTCAGGGCACGATTTCCTTTAATGAGGTCACGTGCAGCTTCACGCACGTGCGCACCGATTGCCTTTGTGATCCACGCATGCGCGTCAAGTGCGCGTGCGCGTCGATAGGAATCCTCTGATCCGCGCGGATGCGTTGGTACACGAAATTGTGATCATCAATGGCGCCAACAACTTGGTACGCACAATTGTAATCTCAACTCTTTATCACAACTTCGCACAACTAACCAGCAAGTGCACTGGGTCGTCCAAGTAATAAACCTTACGTGAGTAAGGGTCAATCCCACAGAGATTGTCGGCTTGAAGCAAGCTATGGTCATCTTGTAAATCTCAGTCAGGCGGATTCAAATGGTTATGGAGAATTGATAATTAAAAGATGAATAAAATATAAAATAGGATAGAGATACTTATATAATTCATTGGTGAGAATTTCAGACAAGCGTATGAAGATGCTTTGTTCCTCCTAAACTTCTGCTTTCCTATTGCCTTCTTCCAATCATTCATACTCCTTTCCATCGCAAGCTTATGTTGGGTTTCACCGTTGTCAATGGCTACCTCCCGTCCTCTCAGTGAAAATAGTCCAAATGCGCTGTCACCGCACGGCTAATCAGCTGTTGGTTCTCGATCATGTTGGAATAGGATCCATTGATCCTTTTGCGTCTGTCACTACGCCCAACACTCGCGAGTTTGAAGCTCGTCACAGTCATCCCTTCCCAAATCCTAATCGGAATACCACAGACAAGGTTTAGACTTTCTGGATCTCAAGAATGCTGCCAATTAATTCTAGCCTATACCACGAAGACTCTGATCTCATGGAATGGAAGGCTCGGTTGTCAGGCGAGGCAACCATGCGTCATGAACCAGAAGGCTAAGAGATACGCACTCAAGCTATTGCAAGTTGAACGGAAGTGGTTGTCAGGCACGCGTTCATAGGTGAGAATGATGATGAGTATCACGGATCATCACTTTCTTCAAGTTGAAGAACAAGTGTATATCTTAGAGAAGAAGTAGGCGTGAATTGAATAGAAAAATAATAGTACTTTGCATTAATTCATGAAGAACAGCAGAGCTCCACACCTTAATCTATTGTGTGTAGAAACTCCACCGTTAAAAATACAAAAGTGATAATGGTGGTCATTGGCTTCGGCCCCAAAGAGGGAACAAGAAGAACCAAGATGAAAATATAATAGCAAAAGGTCCTATTTATAAAGAACTAGTAGCCTAGGGTTTACAGAAATAAGTAATTAATGTAGAAATCTTCTTCTGGGCCCACTTGGTGTGTGCTTGGGCTGAGCATTGAAGCTTTCATGTGTAGAGACTTTTCTTGGAGTTAAACGCTAGCTTTTGTGCCAGTTTGGGCGTTTAACTCCAGCTTTCATGCAAGTTCTGGCGTTTTGACGCCAGAATTTTTATGCTAATTTGGAATGCCGGTTTGGGCCATCAAATTTCGGGCAAAGAATGAAGTATTATATATTGCTGGAAAGCCCAGGATGTCTACTTTCCAACGCAATTGAGAGCGCGCCAATTGGGCTTCTGTAGCTCCAGAAAATTCACTTCGAGTGCAGGGAGGTCAGAATCCAACAGCATCTGCAGTCCTTTTTCAGCATCTGAATCAGATTTTTGCTCAGGTCCCTCAATTTCAGCCGGAAAATACCTGAAATCATAGAAAAACACACAAACTCATAGTAAAGTCCAGAAATGTGATTTTTATTTAAAAACTAATAAAAACATAATAAAAACTAACTAAAATATACTAAAAATAATGCCAAAAAGCGTATAAATTATCCGCTAATCACAACACCAAACTTAAATTGTTGCTTGTACCCAAGCAACTAAAAACAAAGTAGGATAAAAAGAAGAGAATATACAATAAATTCCAAAAACATCTATGAAGATCAGTCTTAATTAGATGAGCGGGGCTATTAGCTTTTTGCTTCTGAACAGTTTTGGCATCTCACTTTATCCCTTGAAGTTCAGAATGATTGGTATCTATAGGAACTCAGAATTCAGATAGTGTTATTGATTCTCCTAGTTCATTATGTTGATTCTTGAACACAGTTACTTTATGAGTCTTGGTTGTGACCCTAAGCATTTTGTTTTCCAGTATTACTACCAGATACATAAATGTCACAGACACATAACTGGGCGAACCTTTTTAGATTGTGACTTAGCTTTGCTAGAGTCCCCAATTAGAGGTGTCCAGAGCTTTTAAGCACACTCTTTTTGTTTTGGACCACGACTTTAACCGCTCAGTCTCAAGCTTTTACTTGACACCTTCATGCCACAAGCACATGGTTAGGGACAACTTGATTTAGCCGCTTAGGCCAGGATTTTATTCCTGTGGGTCCTCCTATCCACTGATGCTCAAAGCCTTGGATCCTTTTTATTTTACCCTTGCTTTTTGGTTTAAAGGGCTATTGGCTTTTTCTGCTTGCTTTTTCTTTCTCTTTTTTTTCTCTTTTTTTTTCGCCTCTTTTTTTTGCATATATTTTTTTCTGCAAGCTTTTCACTGCTTTTTCTTGCTTCAAGAATCAATTTTATGATTTTTCATATTATCAATAGCATTTCTCCTTTTTTCATCATTCTTTCAAGAGCCAACAATTTTAACATTCATGAATAACAAATTCAAAAATATGCACCGTTCAAGCATTGATTCAAAAAAACAAAAAGTATTGCCACCACATCAAAATAATTAATCTGTTTTAAAATTTGAAATTCATGTACTTCTGTTTCTTTTTGCAATTAAAAACATTTTTCATTTAAGAAAGGTGATGGATTCATAGGTCATTCATAGCTTTAAGGCATGGACACTTAGACACTAGTGATCATGTAATAAGACACAAACATAAATAAAACATAAATCATAATTTTCGAAAAACAGAAAAATAAGAACAAGGA
>NC_029794.2:116686275-116710961 GCF_000816755.2 Arachis ipaensis
GGGATCTCTTGTTTGCTCCATCCTTTTCTTAATGATGGGCTTGTCCTCATCAATGAGGATGTCTTCCTCTATGTCAATTCTAGCTGAATTGCAGAGGTGACAAATGAGATGAGGGAAGGCTAACCTTGCCAAAGTAGAGGACTTGTCCGCCACATTGTAGAGTTCTAGAGATATAACCTCATGAACTTCTACTTCCTCTCCAATCATGATGCTATGGATCATGATGGCCCGATCTATAGTAACTTCAGATCGGTTGCTAGTGGGAATGATAGAGCATTGGATGAACTCCAACCATCCCCTAGCCATAGGCTTGAGGTCATGCCTGCTTAGTTGAATCGGCTTCCCTCTTGAATCTCTCTTCCATTGAGCGCCTTCTTCACAAATGTCTATGAGGACTTGGTCCAACCTTTGATCAAAGTTGACCCTTCTAGTGTAGGGATGTGCATCTCCTTGTATCATGGGCAAGTTGAATGCCAACCTTGCATTTTCCGGACTGAAATCTAAGCATTTCCCCCGAACCATTGTAAGCCAATTCTTAGGGTCCGGGTTCACACTTTGATCATGGTTCTTAGTGATCCATGCATTGGCATAGAACTCTTGAACCATTAAGATCCCGACTTGTTGAATGGGGTTGGTGAGAATTCTCCAACATCTTCTTCGAATCTCATGTCGGATCTCCGGATATTCACCCTTTTTGAGCTTGAAAGGGACCTCGGGGATCACCTTCTTCTTGGCCACAACTTCATAGAAGTGATTTTAATGCACCCTTGAGATGAATCTCTCCATCTCCCATGACTCGAAGGTGGAAGCTTTTGCCTTTCCTTTCCTCTTTCTAGAGGTTTCTCCGGCCTTTGGTGCCATAAATGGTTATGGAAAAACAAAAAGCAACACTTTTACCACACCAAACTTAGAAGGTTTACTCGTCCTCAAGCAAAAGAAGAAAGAAAAGAGTAGAAAAAGAAAGATGGAGGAGATGGAGGGGGTTTAGTGGTTCGGCCAAGGGGGAGAAGTAGTGTGTATGATGTGTGAAAATGAATGAGTGAAGATGGGTTTATATAGGAGTGAAGAGAAGGGTAGGGTTCGGCCATGTATGGGTGGGTTTGGGAGGGAAAGTGGTTTGAATTTGAATGGTGAGGTAGGTGGGGTTTATGATGGATGGATGTGGATTGGTGAAGGGATTATGGAGAAGAGGGTAGGATTTGATAGGTGAGGGGTATTTGGGGAAGAGGTATTGAGGTGATTGGTGGAGGGTATTTGGGGAATAGTGTTATGGAAGGGTGTGAAGAATAGAGAGAGAGAGATGAGCTAGGTGGGGATCCTGTGTGGTCCACAGATCCTGAGGTGTCAAGGATTTTGCATCCCTGCACCATGTTGGCATGAAAACGCCCCTTGCTTGCCAATCTTGGCGTTAAACGCCAGGTTGTTGCCCATTTCTGGCGTTTAACGCTAGCTCTGTGCCCATTTCTGGCATTAAACGCCAGCTCTGTGCCAGACTGGGTGTTTAACGCCCATTCTGCTACCCTTACTGGCGTTTAAACGCCAGTAAGCTTCTCCTCCAAGGTGTGCTATTTTTAATACTGTTTTTCATTCTGTTTTTGCTTTTTCAATTATTTTTGTGACTTCACATGATCATTAACCTACAGAAAATATAAAATAATAATGGAAAATAAATAGATATAATAAAATTTGGTTACCTCTTAACAAGCGCTTCTTTAATGTCAGTAGCTTGATAGTGGGCTCTCATGGAGACTTACAACTACTCAGAGCATGATGATGGCCTCCCAACACCAAACTTAGAGTTTGAATGTGGGGGCTCTATTTGACTCTGCATTGAGAGAAGCTTTTCATGCTTCCTCTCCATGGTTACAGAGGGATATCCTTGAGCTTTAAACACAAGGGAGTCCTTATTCACTTGAAGGACCAATTCTCCTCTGTCAACATCAATCACAGCTTTTGCTGTGGCTAGAAAGGGTCTGCCAAGGATGATAGATTCATCCATACACTTTCCAGTGTCTAGGATTATGAAATCAACAGTGATGTAGTGGTCTTCAATCTTTACCAAGACATCCTCTACAAGTCTATAAGCTTGTTTCCTTGAATTGTGTGCCATCTCTAGTGAGATTCTTGCAGCTTGTACCTCAAGGATCCCTAGCTTCTCCATTACAAAGAGAGGCATGAGGTTTATGCTTGACCCTAGGTCACACAGAGCCTTCTCAAAGGTCATGGTGCCTATGGTACAAGGTATTGAGAACTTTCAAGGATCCTGTCTCTTTTGAAGTAATCTCTGCCTAGTCAAGTCACTAGTTCTTTGGTGAGCAAGGGGGGTTCATTCTCCCAAGTCTCATTACCAAATAAGTTGGCATTTAACTTCATGATTGCTCCAAGGTACTTAGCAACTTGCTCTTCAGTAACATCTTCATCTTCTTCAGAGGAAGAATACTCATCAGAGCTCATGAATGGCAGAAGTAAATTCAATGGAATCTCTATGGTCTCTGTATGAGCCTCAGATTCCCATGGTTCCTTATTAGGGAACTCCTTAGAGGCCAGTGGACGTCCATTGAGGTCTTTCTCCTCTCCAAGTTCGGCCGAGTGGGTAATATTGATGGCCTTGCACTCTCTTTTTGGATTCTCTTCTGTATTGCTTGGGAGAGTACTAGGAGGGAGTTCAGTAATTTTCTTACTCAGTTGACCCACTTGTGCCTCCAAATTTCTAATGGAGGATCTTGTTTTAGTCATGAAATTTTGAGTGGTTTTAATTAGATCAGAGACTATGGTTGCTAAGTCAGAATGGCTCTGCTTAGAATTCTCTGTCTGTTGCTGAGAAGATGATGGAAAAGGCTTGCTATTGCTAAACCTATTTCTTCCACCATTACTGTTGTTGAAGCCTTGTTGAGGCCTCTGTTGGTCCTTCCATAAGAGATTTGGATGATTTCTCCATGAAGGATTATAGGTGTTTCCATAGGGTTCTCCCATGTAATTCACCTCTTCCATTGCTGGGTTCTCAGGATCATAAGCTTCTTCTTCAGATGAAGCTTCTTTGGTACTACCTGTTGCTGCTTGCATTCCAGACAGACTCTAAGAAATTATATTGACTTGTTGAGTTAATATTTTATTTTGAGCCAATATGGCATTCAGAGTGTCAATCTCAAGAACTCCTTTCTTCTGATTCGTCCCATTATTCACAGGATTCCTTTCAGAAGTGTACATGAATTGGTTATTTGTGAGCTTCTGCAGGCGTCTTCTTCAGATGAAGAGATCCTCCAGCAGAGCTATCCAATGACATCTTGGACAGTTCAGACAGACCATCATAGAAGACACCTATGATGCTCCACTCTGAAAGCATGTCAGAAGGACACCTTCTGATCAATTGCTTGTATCTTTTCCAAACTTCATAGAGTGATTCACCTTCCTTCTGTCTGAAGGTTTGGGCTTTCACTCTAAGCTTACTCAATTTTTGTGAATCCAACCATATCCTAGCTCTGTCTCTTACAGCAAAGGGGAAGAGCATAAGTCTGTAGACCTCAGGGTCAACCCCATTGGTTTTAACAGTATCACAGATTTGCAAGAATTCAGCTAAGAACTGATGAGGATCTTCTAATGGAAGTCCATGAAACTTGCAATTCTGTTGCATTAGAGAAACTAATTGAGGCTTAAGCTCAAAGTTGTTTGCTCTAATGGCAGGGATAGAGATGCTTCTCCCATAGAAGTTGGGAGTAGGTGCAGTAAAGTCACCAAGCACTTTCCTTGCATTGTTGGCATTGTTGTTGTTTTCGGCTGCCATGGCTTCTTCTTGTTTGAAAAGCTCTGTTAGGTCCTCTACAGAGAGTTGTACTTTAGCTTCTCTTAGCTTTCTCTTCAAGGTCCTTTCAGGTTTAGGATCAGCCTCAACAAGAATGTCTTTGTCCTTACTCCTGCTCATATGAAAGAGAGAGAAGAAGAAAGTATGGAATCCTCTATGTTACAGTATAGAGATTCCTTGAGATGTCAGAGGAAAAGAAGAATAGAAGGAGGAGGTAGAGATGGGAGAATTCGAACTTATAGAGAGAGGGAGTCCGAATTGCACATTGAGGAAGAGTGCTAGTCCCTTAAATAGAAAAATGTGAGAAGCGGGGAAGAATTTTCGAAAACAAATTAAAAAGATTTTGAAATAATTAAAAGAAATTTTGAAAAATTGATTGATGATTTTTGAAAATTAATGTTGAGATAGTAGTTAAGTGATTTTGAAAAAGATTTTGAAATTAGAAATCAAAAAGATATGATTGAAAATTATTTTGAAAAAGATGTGATGGAGAAGATATGATTGAAAATCGAATGAAAAAAAAGAAAGTTTTAAAATTAAAGTTGATTACTTGACTAACAAGAAATTAGAAGATATGATTCTAGAATTTAAAATTTGATCCTTTCTTAATAGGCAAGTAACAACTTGAAAATTTTGAATTAAATCATTAATTGTAGCAAGGATTTTCGAAAATAGTAAAAAAAATATAAAATGGAAAGAAATTGATTTTGAAAAGATATGATTGAAAAGATATGATTTGAAAAAGATTTGATTTTGAAAAATTATGAAAATTTGCAAAAGATTTGAATTAAAAACAAAATCTTACCTCTTGTGCCATCTTGGCATTAAACGCCCAGAATGGTATCCATTCTGGCGTTTAACGCCCAAAATACTACCCTTTTGGGCGTTTAACGCCCAGCCAGGTACTCTGGCTGGCGTTTAAATGCCAGTTTTTCTTTTTCACTGGACGTTTTGAACGCCCAGCTTTTTCTGTGTAATTCCTCTGCTGCATGTTCTGAATCTTCAATTCTCTGTATTATTGGCTTGAGAAGACATAATTTTGAAATTTTTTTTTTTGAGTTTTTTAATGATGAGAAACAACAAAATGAAACTAATCATGGAAAACTAAGATCAAATAAACAAAGCATGCAAGACACCAAACTTAGAAATTTTCATATTAGAAATACCAACAGATTAAGAATGCATATGAGAAACAACTAAACACACAAAACAAGAGAATTTAAAGATAAGAGCAAGGAAATCATCAAGAACATCTTGAAGATTAATGAAGAACATAATGCATGTAATTTTCGAAAAATGTAAGAAGAATTCAATTGACACCAAACTTAAAATTAGATACTAGACTCAAACAAGAAACATAAAATATTTTTTATTTTAAGATTTAAAAATTTTTTTGTGATTTTTCAAAAGTTATTTGGAAAAGAAAATAAAGGGATTCAAAATTTTTAATAAGAATTCCAGGAATCATGCAATGTTAGTCTAAAACTCCGGTCCAGGAATTAGACATGGCTTACTAGCCAGCCAAGCTTTCAGTGAAAGCTTCGGTCTAAAACACTAGACATGGCCAATGGCCAACCAAGCTTTAGCAGATCATTACTTTCAATAGCAAAATTGATAGAAATCAATAAGCTCTTGTGATGATAAGTTGAAACCTCGGTCCAAAAGTTTAGACATGGTTTCACAATCAGCCAGATTTCAATAAATCATCATGAAACTCTAGAATTCATTCTTAAAAACTCTGAAGAACAAAATAGAAATTTTTTTTTATTTTTGAAAATTTTTTTCGAAAATAAAAAGTAAAAAGCTTAAACAAAAAATAAAATTACCTAATCTAAGCAACAAGATGAACCGTCAGTTGTCCAAACTCGAACAATCCCCGGCAACGGCGCCAAAAACTTGGTGCACGAAATTGTGATCATCAATGGTGCCAACAACTTGGTACGCACAATTATAATCTCAACTCTTTATCACAACTCCGCACACCTCCCATCCTCTCAGTGAAAATGGTCCAAATGCGCTGTCACCGCACGGCTAATCAGCTGTTGGTTCTCGATCATGTTGGAACAGGATCCATTGATCCTTTTGCGTCTGTCACTACGCCCAACACTCGCGAGTTTGAAGCTCGTCACAGTCATCCCTTCCCAGATCCTACTCGGAATACCACAGACAAGGTTTAGACTTTCTGGATCTCAAGAATGCTGCCAATTGATTCTAGCCTATACCACGAAGACTCTGATCTCATGGAATGGAAGGCTCGGTTGTCAGGCGAGGCAACCATGCGTCATGAACCAGAAGGCTAAGAGATACGCACTCAAGCTATTGCAAGTAGAACGGAAGTGGTTGTCAGGCACGCTTTCATAGGTGAGAATGATGATGAGTGTCATGGATTATCACTTTTTTCAAGTTGAAGAACGAGTGTATATCTTAGAGAAGAAGTAGGCATGAATTGAATAGAAAAACAATAGTACTTTGCATTAATTCATGAAGAACAGTAGAGCTCCACACCTTAATCTATTGTATGTAGAAACTCCACCGTTGAAAATACAAAAGTGATCATGGTGGTCATTGGCTTCGGCCCCAGAGAGGGAACCAGAAGAACCAAGATGAAAATACAATAGCAAAAGGTCCTATTTATAGAGAACTAGTAGCCTAGGGTTTACAAAAATAAGTAATTAATGCAGAAATCTTCTTCCGAGCCTACTTGGTGTGTGCTTGGGCTTAGCATTGAAGCTTTCATGTGTAGAGACTTTTCTTGGAGTTAAACGCTAGCTTTTGTGCCAGTTTGGGCGTTTAACTCCAGCTTTCATGCCAGTTCTGGCGTTTTGACGCCAGAATTTTTATGCTAATTTGGAATGCCGGTTTGGGTCATCAAATTTCGGGCAAAGAATGGACTATTATATATTGCTGGAAAGCCCAGGATGTCTACTTTCCAACACAATTAAGAGCGCGGCAATTGGATATCTGTAACTCCAGAAAATCCACTTTGAGTGCAGGGAGGTCAGAATCCAACAGCATCTGCAGTCCTTTTTCAGCATCTGAATCAGATTTTTGCTCAGGTCCCTCAATTTCAGCTGGAAAATACCTAAAATTACAGAAAAACACTCAAACTCATAGTAAAGTCCAGAAATGTGATTTTATTTAAAAACTAATAAAAACATAATAAAAACTAACTAAAATATACTAAAAATATACTAAAAACAATGCCAAAAAGCGTATAAATTATCCGCTAATCACAACACCAAACTTAAATTGTTGCTTGTACCCAAGCAACCAAAAACAAAGTAGGATAAAAAGAAGAGAATATACAATAAATTCCAAAAACATCTATGAAGATCAGTCTTAATTAGATGAGCGGGGCTATTAGCTTTTTGCTTCTAAACAGTTTTGGCATCTCACTTTATCCCTTGAAGTTCAGAATGATTGGTATCTATAGGAACTCAAAATTCAGATAGTGTTATTGATTCTCCTAGTTCATTATGTTGATTCTTGAACACAGTTACTTTATGAGTCTTGGCCGTGACCCTAAGCATTTTGTTTTCCAGTATTACTATAATACATTACCTAGCTACCCTTGAGTTTCACTTTTTTTTTTGCATACTCATGCATTCTTTTCAATTCACACCCATATGCATTGTTTTCTTTATTACTTTGTCTTGGGGTTTCTTTGTCCCCTTTTATTGCTTTGTTTGTTAGTTTTTTTATCCCCTTTTCTTGGGGTTTTATGTACAAAAATTTCATTGCATATAGTTCAATCATTCAATACATGAACATGTTCCCAAATCCTAGAATTTCAATTACACTACAATTATACACCTATATATCTACCCAAATTTCCCAAGTATACCTTCCTAATTGAATGATACGCATCCTAACTTACCTAAGCTAATCAAGGATCCAAATTTAGGGACATTCATGGTTTTTCGCTTAGGGTTGTTGATGTGCTCTATTTAAGAACAAAAAAGGTTTATCATTGGTTAGCAATGGTAGATAAAATGGTTAAGGCCATTTGGGAAAAGTGACTATTGAAATTATGGCCTCAATCATGTAGATGCATTCATACACAAAGTAATGGATATATAGAATCAGACAAATCAAGGATCACAATCATAGAGAGAGATATGCACACAAGAATGGAAATTAATGGTTAGAAGATGTAACCATGCAATAGGCTCAAAACTTACATGCTTGTGTTCTTAGCTCAATCACTATGTTCCAAAATACATTCTTAAAGCAAGTTTACTGCAAAAATTTTCAAAATTTGGTAGGGTACCCCAAAACACAGTTTCTTGGGGAAGAAGTTATTGTTTCGACCAAGCAACTCTATAGAAACTAACTATCATGCAAGGAGTATTTACAAGCAAAACTAACTACACATGCAATGTACTAACTACTAAGCAAAAGATAAGTCCATGGGTATTGAAAGGAAGATATTGTTACCCATGGAGATCGGTCGGACGACCTCCCCACACTTAGAAATTAGCACGGTCCTCCGTGCTACGAACAATGCGCAAAGGGCGATCGAGACCGGAATCGTCACTATCCCCTCCTTCAGAGCTCCCATCACTTGGGTTTGAGGTGGATGTGAATATTTCGGGTTCCTCCATGCTAGGGGTAACACAACACAAAAGCTTCTTGATGTAAGTGTATCGGCGTTGATTGCGCCGCTCATATCTATCAAGCTTCCGGTGTAAATCTTCTATCCTTTGAAGTGTGGATCTTTGCCCTGGTGGTGATGATGAAGTGGAAGGAATAGTAGATGGGAGGGCGATGTCAAGGCTTGGGTTGTTCATGGGAAGATGTAAGTATTTTCCGCTTGGGACCACATCGCCCTTAGCCGGAACTATAATCTTCCTGTCCTTGGCTTCCCAAGGAACACCCACAGCAGCAACTAAATTAGATACCAATGCTGGAAATGGCAAATTACTCCGGGCGTGAACTTGACACATCGCTTGCTTGACAAGAAACGGAATGTTCACCGGCCTCTCTGATAAATCCATATTTTATGATATGTTTTGTGCTTAATTTGAGTGATTCATTCAATCCTTCACCCACTCAATCATATTAATTGCATGGTTTTACTTTCCCTTCCTTATTATGTGATGTATGCGAAAACATGTTTCCTATGCTTTAATATTAATTATTTTAATTACCTTTATTCCCATTCGATGCCGTGATTAGTGTGTTGAGTAGTTTCAGATTTTCTAAGGCAGAATGACTTAAAGGATGGAAAAGGAAACATACAAAAATGGAAGGAAAGCACAAAATAGAGCTTCTGAAGAAACTGGCATCCACACGATCGCATGGACGAAGCGATCGCGTGCCAAGCGTGAATCAGCAGCGACGCGGCCGCATGACTGACGCGACCGCGCGCCTTAAGCAGAACGCACATGACGCGGTCGCATGACTGACGTGACCGCGTGGCAAGAAAAGCTCCGAATGATGCGACCGCGTGACCCTTAGGATTAGGATTTAGGATTTAGGACTTCTCTTAGTTTCTAAGAGTGACTCTCGATCTAGGTTTAATATTTACTTTAATTTATGTTTCTATGCTACTTTTACTTTAATGCTTTTATTCGAATCTATAAATGTTTGACTTTTGACTTATGAACCCTTTCCATGTTATGATTTGAATTAATGATTATTTGAGGTATTTCAGTTATTGATTGCTTTCTCTTTAATTTGTGTTACTATTGCTTTCCGTCTAAGGATATTTTATTCCAACAATTTTACTTTTTCCCTTTTGGTCTTAGTTAAGGAATCAGTAACTCAACATTATTAAACTCAGTATAATTGATAATCGTTATCTTGCTAATTGAACTGAACTTCAATAATCCCAACTTTTTCTTAGGAAATAAATAGGATTCGAAGGTCAAACTAATTAGTCCCTTGACTTTCCTTTACCTTAGTAAAGGTTAACTGAGTGGAATTTAGATTCAACTTTCATTATTGTTGAGAGAGATAACTAAGTTGGACTTCCAATTTCTCTTACCTTGCCAGAAGTTTGCTTTACAGTATTTATTTATTTTAATTGCCATCTACTTTACTTGTCATTCAACTTACTTGCTTCTCACCTTCTAAACCCTGATTACAACCTCTATAACCAATAATAAGAACACACTTCCTCGCAGTTCCTTAAGAAGACAACCCGAGGTTTGAATACTCGGTTAACAATTTTTAAAGGAGTTTGTTACTTGTGACACCCAAAACGTTTGTACGAAGGGATTTCTGTCGGTTTAGAGACTATATCTACAACGCGACTGTTTTTATGAACTTCTTTACTGGCAAAAATCCTAACGTCAAAATGGCGCCGTTGCCGGGGATCGAACCCGGGTCACCCGCGTAACCGGCGCCGGTATGAGAGATTGGAGCGTCGCAGCCAGCGACGCTATTCGCATCTGAAGCTGATGATCCGCCAGGGTGGTGACATCCCCTCCGAGCCCGACACACCATCAGAGCCATCAGAGGAGGAGGAGGATGAGCCCAAGGAGGAGACTCATTTTCAGGAGGAGACCCATCAGCAGGCAGCCACAGAGCAGGCTGCCCCACATCAGGTGGTTACGCATCAGATAGAGGCTGCAGATCCGGAGATCCCGATACAGTCAACACCGCCTCTACAGCAGCCAGACCCTCAGCCCACCACCACCACAGAGCCTCCAGCTACCATCCCTACCAGTGATGACACCCCTTCACACCCGGCTTGACTGAGCATTAGGGACGATGCTTCATTTTAAGTGTGGGGAGGTCGCCATCTCTGGCGTTTTATTTTGGTGAACCACTACATCTCTTTTTTCTTTTATTTTGGATATTTTTCTGTATTTTTCTTTTTACTGTTATTTTCTGAGTACTTATACATTGCTGCTTTTATGTATTTTTACTCTATTTTTGCATTTTGCATTTTTAGTTCATATTTTTTAGTTATTTAGTTTAGTTGGCAATTCTGACTTATTAGTGGATTCATTAGTATAGTTTACCCTTTTTAGCATAAGATAGCATAGTTTAAATTGAAAAATATAAAAAGGAAGTAAGCTAGGAAATTGAACATAACAGATTTAAATCTATAAACCTTGTATATATAGCATTACATCATATAGTTAAGTTGACAACATTTCATCAAGGAGGAACATTAAAACTTTAAAGGCTACCCTAAATAATTTTTTTATGAGAATAATGGGAATTTTTAACTAAACCTGCATAACATATATGAATGATATATGATGCTTGAGTTAGAGAACACACAGCCTGTGAGTCTTGAGCTTAGTTGTATGGTTGCATTCAAACCATAATTTCATTTCTGTGTGTTTCATTTCTTTTTATTCTTACTTTCTATAACTTTGTTCTTCATCTAACCAATCAACAATTATAGAGTACACACATACCAAAAGTCATGAGGTCTTTAATTCTGGTGGTCCCTCTTCATCCACAGCTGCCACTGCTGCCCCTGCTGCTACCACTGCACTTCCACCTGCCTCTGAGCCCATATACCACCTCGTGCACCGCCTATTCCGACAGCTTGATCAGATGGAGCACGGTAACCGGCACCGGTATGAAAGATTGGAGCGTCGCAGTCAGCGACACTATTCGCATCTGAAGCTGATGATCCGCCAGGGTGGTGACATCCCCTCCGAGCCCGACACACCACCAGAGCCATCAGAGGATGAGGAGGATGAGCCCGAGGAGGAGACTTATTTCCAAGAGGAGACCCATCAGCAGGCAGCCACAGAGCAGGCTGCCCCACATCAGGTGGTTACGCATCAGATAGAGGTTGCAGATCCGGAGATCCCGATACAGTCAGCACCGCCTCTACAGCAGCCAGACCCTCAGCCCACCACCACCACAGAGCTCGCCAATTTTCACTTTCCATGATTTAGATTTAGTTTGAGAGAGGTTCTCTCCTCTCTCTCTTAGGATTAGGATTTAGGACTTCTCTTAGTTTGTAAGAGTGACTCTCGATCCAGGTTTAATATTTACTTTAATGCTTTTATTCGTACCTATAAATGTTGCCAACCTGACTTATGAACCCTTTCCATGTTATGATTTGAATTAATGATTATTTGAGGTATTTCAGTTATTGATTGCTTTCTCTTTAATTTGTGTTACTATTGCTTTCCGTCTAAGGATATTTTATTCCAACAATTTTACTTTTTCCCTTTTGGTCTTGGTTAAGAAATCAGTAACTCAACATTATTAAACTCAGCATAATTGATAATCGTTATCTTGCTAATTGAACTGAACTTCAATAATCCCAACTTTTTCTTAGGAAATAAATAGGATTCGAAGGTCAAACTAATTAGTCCCTTGACTTTCCTTTACCTTAGTAAAGGTTAACTAAGTGGAAAAAAGAAAAAATAGAGTGAATAAACCCAATAAATACTGAGTGACTAGAGGGTAAACACAAAATCCAGTGAGGGTTCAATAGCTCATCAGCATATATCTGTGCTTAAATTACTAATTGTTTTGTAAGTTTGTACAATATTTCCCATCTCATTTGCTAAAATGCTTTATTATTTAAGGGTTGGCTATATATATATATATGACTCCTTGAGAATGTGAATTAATTTGACTACATGTAAGCTTTATATATGAGTGGATAAATTGGAATTGCATGACTCATTTAGGTAGATGCATTTAGAATAGGTTGCATTGCATAATATTCCACCACTTTAACCTTACTTTTTACCTTGGATTTAGCATGAGGACATGCTATTGTTTAAGTGTGGGAAGGTTGATAAACCTATATTTTATGATATATTTTGTGCTTAATTTGAGTGATTCATTCAATCCTTCACCCACTTAATCATATTAATTGCATGGTTTTACTTTCCCTTCCTTATTATGTGATGTATGTGAAAAACATGTTTCTTATGCTTTAATATTAATTATTTTAATTACCTTTATTCCCATTCGATGCCGTGATTAGTGTGTTGAGTAGTTTCAGATTTTCTAAGGCAGAATGACTTAAAGGATGGAAAAGGAAACATACAAAAATGGAAGGAAAGCACAAAACGGAGCTTCTGAAGAAACTTGCATCCACGCGATCGCATGGACGAAGCGATCGCGTGCCAAGCATGAATCAGCAGCGACGCGGCCGCATGACTGACGCGACCGCGTGGCAAGAAAAGCTCCGAATGACGCGACCGCGTGACCCACGCGGATGCGTGACAGAGGCCACGCACCAGAAATTACAAAAAATGCTCATAGCGAATTCTGAAGCCCTTTTTGGCCCAAATCCAAGTCCAGAAGGCATAGACCAGAGGTTATAAAGTGAGGGAACGCATCCATTCAGAGAGAGCTCGCTAATTTTCACTTTCCATGATTTAGATTTAGTTTGAGAGAGGTTCTCTCCTCTCTCTCTTAGGATTAGGATTTAGGATTTAGGACTTCTCTTAGTTTTTAAGAGTGACTCTCGATCCAGGTTTACTATTTACTTTAATGCTTTTATTCGTACTTATAAATGTTGCCAACTTGACTTATGAACCCTTTCCATGTTATGATTTGAATTAATGATTATTTGAGGTATTTCAGTTATTGATTGCTTTCTCTTTAATTTGTGTTACTATTGCTTTCCGTCTAAGGATATTTTATTCCAACAATTTTACTTTTTCACTTTTGGTCTTGGTTAAGGAATCAGTAACTCAACATTATTAAACTCAGCATAATTGATAATCGTTATCTTGCTAATTGAACTGAACTTCAATAATCCCAACTTTTTCTTAGGAAATAAATAGGATTCGAAGGTCAAACTAATTAGTCCCTTGACTTTCCTTTACCTTAGTAAAGGTTAACTAAGTGGAATTTAGATTCAACTTTCATTATTGTTGAGAGAGATAACTAAGTTGGACTTCCAATTTCTCTTACCTTGTCAGAAGTTTGTTTTACAGTATTTATTTATTTTAATTTCCATCTACTTTACTTGTCATTCAACTCACTTGCTTCTCACCTTCTAAATCCCGATTACAACCTCCATAACCAATAATAAGAACATACTTCCTCGCAGTTCCTTGAGAAGACGACCCGAGGTTTGAATACTCGGTTAACAATTTTTAAAGGAGTTTGTTACTTGTGACACCCAAAACATTTGTACGAAGGGATTTCTGTCGGTTTAGAGACTATATCTACAACGCGACTATTTTTATGAACTTCTTTACTGGCAAAAATCCTAACGTCACTCTCCGTGAGAACACACCAAACAAGCAAGGCGAGATCCGCCGTGAAGGATGACTTGTGGGTGCTAGGTAGCACATAGTGAGATAGGATCTGAGCCCAAGCTCTAGCTTCTACAGTGAGGAAGCGAGCGTCAATGGACTTAGGCCTCATCCGGAGTCGACCTTGTGTCCAAAATGTCTCTGGCTCAGCAATGACTCGGAGGATCGAGTCCCAATCAAATCCAAACTTCTCTCACTGACATAATATTTCTTGGTAGCCATCCATGTCACTCGGTATCGGTAGGACATTAAGCACTTCCTGAATAGCCTCTTCTGAAACTGAGACTTGCTTCCGGCGCATGTATACCGATTGAAGAGAGGAGAGATGGTAGTTAGTGTAGAATTCTTCCACCCAAGAGAGGTTGATTTCCCTTGGTTTCCTCAAAAGAAACTCTCATCCTCGCTGTTCAATACGGGGTAGAATATAAGGAGCAACCTTGTCCGGCGGAGCGAGTAGATGCTCAGGATGACAGTTCCTGACAACCATGGAGGGGAACACACGTTCACAGAAGTGGTTGGAGAACCTTGAAGAATCCTTTGCCGGTTTGCTCTTTTCTTTCTCATCAATAGGAGTGGGTATCTTAGCCTTCTTGGATAGGGGTTTGGCTCCTAACGAAGAGTGCACCTTAGAGTTGATCTTTGGGGTGTCCTTTTTTGCGGCCGGTTTCCTTGGAGCTTTCTCCTTGCCTTTCTTGGTGACCATCCTGAGAAGGGAAAAGAAATAAGAAAACATTAAACCCAAAGAATCATTTTAGCAAAAACATGCAAGTGAAAGGTAGTGCCCAAAAGGAACATTGCAATAATCTAGTCATAAAGACATGGGTCATAACACTTGGCATGGGATGCAAGAGGAAGTGAAGCATGCAAAGTGGCATGAGAAGTATAGTCTCAAGCATCCATAACAAAGAGCAAGTTATGTTCAATGAGTATCTAATCAACAAGCAAAGTGGACTCAATGCGTATAGAAAACAACAAGTGAATGAGGGGAAGCACCCAATTGAAAGCACATTGTTAAAAGAAACCAAAGTAGCATTGATGCATTTCCTCAAACACTTGGTGTGCAATTATCAAACAAAGAACAATTATAAGATACTCAACCAATTTAAAGCCCAAAATAAAATATCAATCATCACATAAACATCACATATTGGCAAAGATAAGGAAAAAGAATGTCAAAAGATATATTAAAGCAAATTAAACTCACATTCAACATCCATGGAAAAATAAAGGAAAAGGAAAAGTAAGCAAACAAAAAGTAAGAAATATCATCATGCAACTAAAATAGAAACTAAGTAAAGCAACAAGAAGAATCTAACTAGAAGAAGAAATAATGCAAAGAAAATAAAAGAGAAGAAATGGAAGAAGTAGAACCTTGAGAAGTGTAAAAGAACAAAGTTGAATTTCTTTTGTGAGGATGAGAAAGAAATAGGAGAGATGTAGTGCCACCGGAAGAGGTGGTCATCACCGGTGAGTGGCCGGAGACGGTGGTGGTGGATTGTGGGAGGAGAAGAGGAAAGGTGAAGTGATGGAAAAGGAAGAAGAGAAAGAAGATATGAAAGGAGGTGAGAAAGAAAAACAGAACAAGGTACGAATCTTTAAAACTTATTCGCGCAACCGGCACGCGCGCGCGCAGTGCACTGGCGCATCGGTAAGGTTTTGGCAAGGGACACGTGCGCGTCAGTGGCACGCACGCGCGAGGGGAGTTGTGCCCCTGGCGCAAAACTGGCACAAAGTTGGCATGAGTCTCTGGATTTTGTACCAGAGTTGGGAAGTGGTGCAGGCGCGCGGATGCACACCTTGCGCGGACGCGTGCCTTAAGGAATTCGTGACCGGCGCGGACGCGCGCATCGCATGGACGCGTCAATTCTGGCAAAAGAGTGGCACAAGTGTGGCACAACTCTCTGGTTTTTGTACCAGGGAGTCCACATATCACCATCGGCGCGCACGCACAGTGCGCTTGCGCGTCGATGGGTAAATTGCAATGGTGCACGTAGGCGGCAAGTACGCGGACGAGTGAGTGCCTGGCGCGAGATGGGCATGAAGTGGGCATGACTCTCGAGTTTTTGGCCCAAGAGTAGGAAATGCACCACCGGCGCGCGCGCGCGCACAATACGCTGGCGCGTCGGTGCCCATTTTTTCTTTTTCTTTATCTTTTTTTTTTCAACATAACAAGACCTATTCTAACACATTCTTGGTAGGTGCTTAAGCTAGTAGTCAAAGAGAATACTTCACAATTTTATGCATTATCCAAAACATAGTATTCTCCCTACTTCAACAATTCATCCATACCAAAATGATGAAAACTATATGAACATTCTATCTATTCACAAGAAGAATAAAACTAGCATTCCTATGCAATCAATCAATCATCAAGAAATCACAAAATTCACAAAAATTTAAGGTTACAAACTAGATGGTATGCACAAGAAAGATCTTACCACGGTGGGGTGCCTCCCACCAAGCACTTTTCTTTAACGTCCTTAAGTTGGACGGTCCTTTTCTTAAGCTTCCTCTCTCCTTGGCGCATCCTCCAATAGGAACACCTCTAGCTCTTTTGGGGGCTTGTAGCCATGATACTTCTTCACTCTATGTCCATTCACTTTGAAAGTTGCTTCACTCTTGGGATCAAACAACTCCACCACTCCATAGGGCTTTATCTCCTTCACCTTGAAAGGTCCTTCCCATCTAGAACAGAGTTTGCCGGGCATGAATCGAAGCCTTGAGTTGTAGAAGAGGATCTCAACACCTTCTTGAAAGTCCTTCTTCCGGATGTGATGGTCATGGAATGCTTTAGTCTTTTCTTTGTAAATCCAGGAATTCTCATATGATTCGTTCCTCAAACACTAAAGCTCCTTTAGTTGTAACTTCTTGGCTTCACCCGTCTTGGCTAAATCCATGTTGCACTACTTTACCGCCCAATAGGCTCGATGCTCAATCTCCACCGGAAGGTGGCATGCCTTACCATAGACGATCCGGAAGGGGCTCATCCCTATCGAAGTCTTGTAGGCCATTCTATACGCCCATAGTGCATCTCCTAACCGGAGGCTCCAATCCTTCCTTTGCGGATTGACCACTTTCTTTAAGATTCTCTTAATCTCCCGGTTGGACACTTCCGCTTCTCCATTTGTTTGCGGATGATAAGCAGTAGCAACTTTATGCGACACTCCATAGCGCTTGAGCAATGCCTCTACCTTCCTGTTACAAAAGTGGGATCCTTGGTCGCTCACAATTGCTCGTGGCGACCCATAACGGCATACAATGTTATTCCTAATAAAAGAAACAACGGTATTGGCGTCGTCAAGGCGGGTAGATATGGCCTCTACCCACTTTGACACGTAGTCAACCGCTAACAGAATATACAGATACCCACTAGAGCTGGGAAACGGTCCCATAAAGTCAATCCCCATACATCAAATATCTCACAGAACAACGTAGGTTGTTGAGGCATTTCATCCCTTTGGGATGTGTTTCCTGACTTCTGACACTGATGGCAAGACACACAAAACCGGTTAGCGTCCTTGAATAAGGTTGGCCACCAGAATCCACAATCCAACACATTTTTAGCGGTCCTTTGTGGGCCAAAGTGGCCACCACATTCGGACGAATGGCAAGCTTCAAGAATTGGTTGGATTTCAGACTCCGGGACACATCTTCGAATTACTTGGTCCACTCTCTTCTTCTACAAGTGAGGGTCATCCCAAATATAGTATTTGGAATCACTCCTCAACTTGTCCCTTTGATTTTTCGAAAAGTTGGGAGGGAAGATTTTCGCAACCAAGTAGTTCGCCATTGGGGCAAACCAACGAAAGCTATCCGACACAGCATGCAAACTATCCAATGGGAATGAGTCATTGATCGGAAATAGATCAAATTTCAAATTCTCAATGCGGCTTAAATGATCCGCAACCAGGTTTTGAGATCCACTCCGGTTCCTAATCTCAATGTCAAATTCTTGCAAAAGCAAGATCCAACGTATGAGTCTAGGCTTTGACTCATTCTTTGTCAATAAGTACTTTAAAGCTGCATGATCCGTGTATACCACTATTTTTTATCCTAGCAAATAAGATCTGAATTTATCTAAAGCATGAATAATAGCTAGGAGTTCTTTTTCAGTAGTGGTATAGTTGGATTGTGCTGCATCCAGTGTTTTAGAAGAGTAAGCAATGACATAAGGGAGTTTACCATCGTGCTGTGCAAGCGCGGCACCTACAGTATGGTTTGACGCATCGCACATTATCTCAAATGGCAACGTCCAGTTGGGGCCTCGCACAATCGGTGCCGTGGTAAGAACTCTCCTTAGCTCTTCAAAAGCTTTCACACATTCACTGTCAAACTCAAAATCCACATCTTTTTGGAGTAGGCGTGACAGTGGCAAAGCAATCTTGCTGAAATCTTTGATAAAGCGCCTGTAGAATCCTGCATGTCCCAAAAACGAGCGGACCTCCCCCACAGATGAGGGGTGAGGTAAAGTGGTGATAACATCGACCTTGGCCGGGTCTACAGAAATGCCTTCATGAGATACTACATGTCCTAACACTATACCTTGTTGTACCATGAAGTGACATTTTTCAAAATTTAAGACAAGGTTAGTGTCAACACATCTAGCTAAGACCTTGGCCAAGTTCTCTAGGCAACAATCAAATGAAGTATCATAAACGCTGAAGTCATCCATAAAGACTTCCAAACAATTCTCTATTAGATCGGAGAAGACACTCATCATGCACCGCTGAAAAGGAGCGGGTGCATTACATAGTCCAAATGGCATCCTTTTATAGGCAAAGGTGCCAAACGGACAAGTAAACGTGGTTTTCTCCTAATCTTCAGGAGCAATATGAATCTGGAAGTAGCCAGTAAATCCATCAAGAAAGCAGTAGTGAGATTCACCTGCCAAACGGTCTAACATCTGATCGATGAAGGGCAAGGGGTAGTGGTCGTTTCGTGTAGCGGCGTTCAGTCTTCTATAGTCAATACACACTCGCCACGCATTTTGTACTCTTTTAGTGACCATTCACCGTCGTCCTTTTTGACCGTCGTGATGTCCGACTTCTTGGGGACAACCTGGACTGGGCTCACCCACTCACTGTCGGAGATTGGGTATATGATACCCGCATCCAGTAATCTGGTGACCTCTTTCTTCACTACATTAAGGATGGTTGGGTTGAGCCTCCTTTGCGGTTGCCTAACCGGCCTAGCTCCATCTTGGAGAAATATCCTATGCATGCGCTTGCGGGGTTCAATTCCCACAATATCCACTAGACTCCATCCTATTGCTTTCTTGTACTTTCTTAGAACATCTAGGAGCTTTTCTTCTTCTTCGCTTGAAAGCTCACTAGCAATAATGACCGGAAACCTTTGGTTGTCCTCTAAGAAAGCATACTTCAAATGAGATGGAAGGGGCTTCAGTTCACTATTTACCTCAAGCTGAGGTTCCTTTTCATCAAGCTCATGGAGTTCATTCTTAACAACTTTCTCATGTTCATCCTCTTGGTCATTCGTCTCCTCAACAATATGGTAGCACAACTTGTTGTGGTTTTCTTCTTGCACTTCTGCTACCACTTCATCAATTACATCACACCGGAGCACGGAATTTTCTTCGAGAGGATATTTCATGGCTTCTTCCAAATTGAACTTGATAGTCTTGTCTCCAACCTCAAAAGAACATGTGCCGGTGAAGGCATATAACTTGAATTTAGAGGTCTTGAGAAAGGGTCTACCAAGTAGAATGGAGGATGAGCTTATATTTTCTGTTGGAGGCATTTCAAGGATGTAAAAGTCAACCAAAAAAACCAAATCCTTGATCGCCACAAGTACATCTTCCGCTATTCCCATCACTGTGATTACACTTTTATCGGCTAAGGCAAACTTCGCCGCCGACTTCTTTAATGGAGCTAAATTCAACCGCACATAAATAGAAAGTGGCATGATGCTTACACAAGCTCCCAAGTCACACATACAATCATGAAAAGTGCGTCCGCCAATACAACAAGACACCAAACAAGGTCTAGGGTCACCACATTTCTTTGGAATAGGTTCCATCAAGGAAGAAATTGAACTACCCAAGGATAATGTCTCCAATTCCCCTATCCTATCTTTGTGTGTACACAAGTCTTTCAAAAATTTGGCATACTTTAGAATTTGTTGAATAGCATCAAGAAGTGGTATGGTTACCTCAACCTTCTTGAATACTTGAAGCATGTTCAAATCAAATTTCGGTGTTTTCTTTGCCTTCTTCACCATGGAAGGGAATGGAATAGGAATGGACTCATCCACTATAGCTTTCCTCTTGGGCTCCTTGAGGTTTACTCTTTCTTCCTCATGCCTTTTGTCTACCACCTCTTCTTCCTGTGGAGCTTTAACGACCACTTCTTCCTCATAAATGTCTCCCATGACTCTTGGAGGTATCTCCTCCAATGTAGTCCCCGACCGTAGAGTGATGGCATTGAGACCGCCCTTTGGGTTTGGTTGGGGTTGGGATGGAAGGTTAGAAGAGCTTGAGGGTTGGTTGGTGTTATTGTTGGGAGTTGATGGTTAGTTTGACATGGTCATCTTTGAAAGCATGCTGGTGAGGTTAGCCAATTGAGCGCCCAAGGCATCGAATTGAGCCTTGTTACTCTCATCTCGTTTCTCTATGGTGGCTCTAAGCTCATCAATTTGATTGTTGGAAGATGGAGGAGTTTGGTTAGATTGTTGTCTATGGTGTGGTGCTTGGTACTTGATGTAGTTGTTTTGGTTTTGGTTGGAGTGGCCTTGGTTGGCTTGGTAGTTGGTGTTGTTATGGTGGTATTGGGATGAAGATTGGTTATTGTTGTGGTGAGAAGAAGAGTTGTTCCATCTTTGGTTTTGATTGTTCCCTTGTGCATTATACCTCCACCCTTGATGTTGGTTACCACCTTGAGGGTAATTGTTTTAGCCTTGAGAAGGATAGGGTGGATGGTTGTTGTAATTCATATTGGCTACTACAAGAGCATGTTCCTCTTAAATTTGATGGCATTGATCAGTGTAATGTGTGGTGCTAGAGTACAAACCACAAATCCTAGGAGGGCCTTCAAGTTGAGCAACTGGAGGTGGGGCTTGGATGGCTTAGATGGAGTAGTATTCCTTTTGATCCTTTTGTATTTGTGTAAGGATGGTGGTCATATCCCCAAGTGCTTTGGTTAGGCTTGATTCGGAAAGGGATGGTTCTACCACACTCTTGAGAGGATTACTTCTCACCCTTGTATGTTGTGTAGCCTCGGCAACATCCTTTATCAAATTCCAAGCTTCTCCCTCCGTCTTATTTTTCGAAAGGGAACCACCGGTAGAGGCGGTAAGCAATCTTCTATCTTCCACACAAAGACCTCTGGTGAAGTAGCTAATGAGCAAGTGAGTGTTCATTCCATGGTGTGGACAAGATTCCAATAGCCTCTTGAACCGAGACCAATACTCATACAAACTCTCTTGGTCTCTTTGCATTATACCCGAAATCTCCTTTCAGATGTAGTCGATCTTCTCCGGTGGGAAGAATTTATCTAGAAACTCTCTTCTCAAGAAATCTCAAATAGTAACAATCTCATCCGGTAGCAAATAAAACCATGTCTTTGCTTGCCCTTCAAGAGAGAAAGGGAAAGCAAAAACCATGATAGGCACCTCATTGGCTCCATGCCTTCGAGCCGTAGAACAAGCAACTTGAAAATCCTTTAGATGTCGGATGGGGTCTTGACCCGGCAACCCATGATACTTAGGAAGCAAATTTATCAAGCTACTCTTCAACTCAAAGTTTGGATCAAGGTTAGGATACCTCGCTTGCAACGGTTGAAGTATGATATCCGGAGCTCCTTGCTCGTACAAAGTGATCCGGCGTGGCTGACAAATAGATTTTCGCCGGTATAGAAATTATCAATTGATCAATCGTAGTATAGTCTAAACCGACGCAAATTCTTCATCAAACAAATCTATAATCTATATCTGAGAGTACTAGTCTCCCGAGTCGTTCTCCCTTGGAATTGCCAAAGTGTGCATCTTATTGATTTAGTAAGCTTTGTTGGAATCCCTTGAAGGTTTTAGCAAAGCAATGAGAAACAAACAATCAATTATCAAAAGACTTGGCTTAGGGTTGGCGTCGGAAATCCTATCCTTATAGTCCATTCAATGTTGACAACAATTAGGCCTTGCTCCATTTAGTTATCCCCTAGGTATAGAGGAAGGTCAAATGAAAGTAATTAACTTGAGTCACAAGTCCTAGCTTCACCTTATGGGAATCTAGCTTTAGTGCACTCCAAGCCAACTAGCAATCCCTAATTCCAAACCAACTATTGATACACTATTCAACTTCTTCCAAAGACCAAAACCCTATGCCAAGTGTGAGAATTCTACTCCATAGCTAGTGTTGTCATTTTATCAAACATGTGATGAGCAAGATCTTAAGCTTTTCCCGCCAAGGTGTTTCTCCAAGAGTGGGATCCTTAACTGCCTCCACGCCTAAGTCACGTGACTTCTTAAAAAATCATATTCGCAAATCGGCGCGCACGCGCAAGGCACGCGCACGCGTCGTTGAGACGTCTTGCAATGTGCGCGGAGGCGTGATGTAGGCGTGCGCGCCCATGAAGATCCTGGCTTAGCCGCTTCTCAAGCCGGCTCTTGGCTTCGGCTCCACGTAGCCGTATCCGCGCGGGCGCGCCAGGTGCGCGAACTTTCCCACCTAACCTATATAATGACCTATACAATTAGGTACTAACCTAGCTACCCATTCCTCACTTTTCCACATACTCATGCATTTTTCTTTTCGTTTCACAATACTTATGCATTGATTCCTCTTGAGCTTCACTTTGGGGCATGTTGTCCCTTATTCATTATATATATTCTTTTTCTCTTTATCTCTTTTTTTTTTCTTCTTTTTTTTTTCTATACTTTTTTTTTCTTTTCCATATTGTTCTTCTTTTTCTTTTGTTCTTTTGTTTTTCTCAAATTTTTATATACAAGAGCAGCGGAACGTCGATCGGTTTCTCGGTCAAGATGCACCATATCAATAAGGCAAGCTCGGCGGGATGGATGACCCATGTGTGCTTGGGAGCACGTAGTGAGCTAGAATTTGGGCCCATGCCGTAGCTTCTTGAGTGAGGTGGCGAACATCTAGACCCTTGGGTCGTCGCTTTATGGTTCCCCGAATCCAAAATGCGTCGGGTAAAGCAATGACGCGGAGGATCGCGCTCCAATCGAATGTGCGGTCAACGCATGCAGCCAAGACTTCTTGGTAGGCGTCATACGCGTCCGTTGACGGTGCAATCCCAAGGACTTCTCGGATGGTTTCCACGGTGACCGACACTTGTTTCCAGCGCACAAATATTGATGTGAGATGGGGTGAGTGGAAGTTGGAGTAGAATTCCACCACCCATGAGAGATTGGCCTCCGTAGGTTGCCTCAATAGGAATCTCCAATGCCTCCGGTCAATGTGTGGCATCACCATCGGACTGAGGTGAGCCGGTAAGACTAGGAGGGGTTCCGGATGGTAATTCCATTCAATAATTCTGGAGTAAACAAGTTCGCAGTAGCGGTTGGGAAACTTGTTCGAATCCTTTGGAGGGTTGTCCTTCTCTAGAACGTCAACGGGGCCCTTAGTCTTCTTTAGGAGGGGCTTGGCCGTTAGTTCTTGGCGGGCTTTATTGGAAGCTGGCTTCTTGGGGCCTTTTCCGTTGTCCTTTTTGATAACCATCCTATGGAAGCAAGAAAGGAAAATATCAAACCCAAAGAAGCGGAGATACATGAGCGCTATGTGATGAAAAGTTATGCCATAGAATATGGGTGTCTTAGTTACATGACAGCTGCAACATGTAACTAGGACAATGTGTGAAGCGCAAGGCAAAAAAAATTTTCTTGTGGTGCAAGGGTAGTTTAGGCATGCACGGAAGAAGCATGAGAAGCATACACCCTTAGGGACCATAAATGGGAGGCAAGCCAAGAAAATGGAAAGAATGGTTAGTGGAAAGTGGGGATGCACTCAAAAGTGATTGGTGAGAGGCAAGGTAGTCACAATGGGTCCAAAATTCAAGTATGCCTTTCATCGAACACTTGGTGTGCAGCCTTCAAGTAGTATGTGATTGTGTGAAAATGAGAGCAATGTAGCTTTCCACAATCCATTATTAATGATTAAAGTGCATATTGATTGCAAGAAAATGAAGCACACCATTCATCTATTCATGTAAGTGAGGTTGAGACCGAAGTGCTTATGAAGAACAAAGAAGAAAGAAGGAAGTAACTAGAGAGGGGAGGAAGAGAGAAATAAAAGAAGGAGGAAGCCTACCTAAAAGATGGTGCACTTAAATGAGTAAGAGCTACAAGAGATTAATGGACTAAGATGGAGCTTAGTATAATACCTTGTGAGATGGAGAAGGATGTGGAATAAGAAGAGAGGTGGAATGAGAATGAAGGGGTAAGTGTGTCCCTTTTATTTTTTTAAGTCGTCGATCACCGGCGCGTGCGCGCGCGCTGCGCGCTCGCGCAGGGAGCGAGGTGGGCTAGGGGCGCGCGCGCGCACATGTCGCGTGCGCGCCCATACGCTTGGGCTGGGGGCACAGGAGAGGCATAGGGGTGGCCTAACTCTCTGGGAGAAGTACCAGAGATGGCTTCAGCGCGTTTTGGCGCGCGCGCGGACAGTGCGCGCACGCGTCCTCGTGGTTGTGCCCCAGGCATGAGAGGGGCCTGGAGGGGGG
>NC_029794.2:116711259-116742905 GCF_000816755.2 Arachis ipaensis
TTTGAGACCTAAGTGCTCATGAAGAGCAAAGAAGAGAGAAGGAAGTAACTAGAGAGGGGAGGGAGAGAGGAAGAAAAGAAGAAGGAAGTCTACCTAAAAGGTGGTGCAACTAAGTGAGTGAGAACTACAAGAGATGAATGGACTAAGAGGGAGCTTAGTATAATACCTTGTGAGATGGAGAAGGATGTGGAAGAAGAAGGGAGGTGGAATGAGAATGAAGGGGTAAGTGTGTCCCTTTTATTTTTTTTGTTAAGTCGTCGATCACCGGCGCGTGCGCGCGCGCTGCGCGCTCGCGCAGGGAGCGAGGTGGGCTAGGGGCGCGCGCGCGCACAGGTCGCGTGCGCGCCCATACGCTTGGGCTGGGGGCACAGGGGAGGCATAGGGGTGGCCTAACTCTCTGGGAGAAGTACCAGAGATGGCTGCAGCGTGCTTTGGCGCGCGCGCGCACAGTGCGCGCGCGCGTCCTCGTAGTTGTGCCCCAGGCATGAGAGGGGCCTGGAGGGGGCTCAACTCTCTGTGAAATGGCCCAGAGAGGAGTGCAGAGTGAAAGGGCGCGTGCGCGGCTGTGGCGCGCGCGCGCATTCCGCGCTTGCTTTGGATGGACGCGTGCGCGCCAGGTGCGCGCACGCGGCAATGGTGTTGGGCTGGTGGCTTAGTGTAGGCATGAGAGAGGCTTAACTCTCTGTAGAATATACTAGGGGGCAGCAAAGCAATCGGCGCGGACGCGCGCCATGCGCTTGCGCGTCGATTGGTGGATTTTGCTTATGTGCACGGATGCGCCATGTGCGCGCATGCGCAGAGGGGCGGGATTTTTCTAAATTTGCAAGTGGTTACACCATTTTCAACATTTCAAAACCCCTTTTTTTTTTCATACAGCCACTTAAGCACTATAGCAAATGAAGTCAATCAAAATGAAGGGGAGTTGTCATTAAAATCTAACTAGCAAACATAAAGTCAAGTGTCTATGTACAAGTCTCAAAGGAAGATCTTACCATGGTGGGGTGTCTCCCACCTAGCACTTTTGTTTAATGTCCTTAAGTTGGACTTTCAGCAGCTTATAGTGTTTATTCAAGAGTTGCATCCCTCAAGAGGAACACTTCAAATTCCTTGACGTTCTTTCTTTGCTCACCATGATACAATTTGAGACGGTGCCCGTTTACCTATAAGATGTCCGGGCTTGATGGGTGGCGCAAGTGATAGACTCCATAAGGTTCTACTTTCTCCACTTGGTAGGGTCCATCCCACCTTGATATAAGCTTTCCGGGTAGCAATCTCAACCTTGAATTGTAGAGAAGGACTAGGTCACCGGGTTGGAATTCTCTTCTCCTAATGTTCTTGTCATGGATGGCTTTCAACTTTTCCTTATAGAGTCGAGAGTTGTCATAAGCTTCCAATCTCATACATTCTAATTCAGCCAATTGAAGCTTTCTCTCTACTCCGGCCCCACCCAAGCTCATATTACACTCCTTTACGGCCCAGTAAGCTTTATGTTCAATCTCTACCGGTAGGTGACATGCTTTGCCATATACAAGCCGGAAGGGGCTCATGCCAATGGGTGTCTTGTAAGCCGTTCGATAGGCCCACAGGGTATCGGAGAGTTTAGTGCTCCAATCTTTCCTATTCGGCTTTACAATTCTTTCTAGCACATGCTTGATTTCCCGGTTAGAGACTTCGGCTTGGCCGTTTGTTTGAGGGTGGTAGGCCGTGGCGACTTTGTGGATGATGCCATATCTTCTCATGAGGCCGTCTATTCTTTTGTTGCAAAAGCGGGATCCTTGGTCACTTATGATTGCTCTTGGGGTGCCAAAGCGACAAATGATATTGTTCCTCACAAAAGAATACACAACATTAGCGTCATCCGTTCGGGTGGGGGTTGCCTCAACCCATTTTGACACATAATCGACGGCTAACAAGATGTAGAGAAAGCCATTGGAATTTGGAAATGGTCCCATGAAGTCGATTCCCCATACGTCAAAGATTTCACAAAAAAGCATATTTTGTTGGGGAATTTCGTCCTTCTTGGAAATATCTCCAAACCTAATACATTGGGGACAAGATTTGCAATAGAAAGAAGCATCTTTGAGAAGAGTTGGCCACCAAAATCCGCAATCAAGGATTTTTCTTGCCGTTCTTTGGGGCCCATAGTGGCCACCTCCTTCGGAAGCATGGCAAGCGTCCAAGATTGCTTGGAATTCGGTTTGAGGTATGCACCGGCGCACTATTTGGTCCGCTCCACACCTCCACAAATAGGGATCATCCCAAATATAATATTTGGATTCGCTTTTCAGCTTATCCTTTTGGTGTTTGTTGAGATTGGGAGGGAAAGTGCGTGAAACCAAATAGTTTGCTATTGGGGCATACCAAGGAACCACTTCCGAGATTGCATGCAAGGCATCTAAAGGAAAGGAATCATTGATAGGAGTGGTGTCGCCGGAGAGTGGCATGATGCTAACACATGCTCCGAGGTCACACATACAATCTCTAAACTGAACTCCATTGACGGTGCAAGTGACCATACAAGGGCCCGGGTCGTCACACTTCTCTGGCAATGTTCCCATTAAAGCGGAAATAGAACTCCCCAATGGGATGGTTTCCAATTCAAGAATTTTATCCTTGTTTATGCATAAATCTTTGAGGAATTTAGCATATCTAGGAACTTGATGGATGGCATCAAAGAGGGGGATGGTTACCTCAACTTTCTTGAATATTTCTACCATTTTAGGGTCGAGTTCTATGCGCTTTTTAGCTTTCTTTGCAAGTGTTGGAAATGGAAGTGGTTGAGCAATTCCTTCTTCCAAGGTTCTTTTGGTCTTGGGTGTCTCCCTTGTTGGTTGGGCTTCATCTTAAACTATGGCTTGTGGTGTCTCCTCTTCCACTACCTCCTCTTCTACTACCTCCTTTATATCTATTCTCTCTTCCTCTTGGGCGGTTGAGATAGGACTTGGGTCCTTTGCTTCCTTTTCTTTTAGTTGTGTACCGGATCTAAGGGTGATGGCATTGATGCCCCCTTTTGGATTTGGTTGAGGTTGAGAGGGAATGACACTTTGGATTGGGGGTTGAGGAGTAGAGGTCGATGGTGTGTCCATACGTGCAAGAAGAGCTTGTAGTGTAGAGGTGAGGCCGGAAGCAAGTGTGTTTTGTAAGTCCTTTTGGCCTTGGATAATGGTCCGGAGTGTTTCGTCTTGGTTGGAGGGGGATTGTAACGATGAGAAGTTAATCAATTGAGCAATTTACAATGAAGTGCAACTATGTACATATATACATGCTTGATCCAAAATAATAACATGGCACACTAAGCAATATCCCCGGCAACGGCGCCATTTTGACAAATAGATTTTTGCCGGTATAGAAATTATCAATTGATCAATCGTAGTATAGTCTAAACCGACGCAAATCCTTCATCAAACAAATCTACAATCTATATCTGAAAGTACTAGTCTCCCGAGTCGTTCTCCCTTGGAATTGCCAAAGTGTGCATCTTATTGATTTAGTAAGCTTTGTTGGAATCCCTTGAAGGTTTTAGCAAAGCAATGAGAAACAAACAATCAATTATCAAAAGACTTGGCTTAGGGTTGGCGTCAGAAATCCTATCCTTATAGTCCATTCAATGTTGACAACAATTAGGCCTTGCTCCATTTAGTTATCCCCTAGGTATAGAGGAAGGTCAAATGAAAGCAATCAACTTGAGTCACAAGTCCTAGCTTCACCTTATGGGAATCTAGCTTTAGTGCACTCCAAGCCAACTAGCAATCCCTAATTCCAAATCAACTATTGATACAACTATTCAACTTCTTCTAAGGACCAAACCCTATGCCAAGTGTGAAAATTCTACTCCATAGCTAGTGTTGTCATTTTATCAAACATGTGATGAGCAAGAAGGAAAGGCATAGTAAAATGAGAAGAAAAGTCAAATTGAAAGTATTGCAACACAAAGATCTAACAACAAGTCTCAAAGAGTAGCAATGAAAGTCCAAAATAGAGATGAAATCCAAAATTACAAAGTTGAATTCTAGATCTATGAGAATTGATCAATTGCATCTACTACTTGAAATTGGAGAAGAAAATCTATGTCATGAACAAAATGGAGTGAGAATTGTAGTGGATCTCACCAAAAAGTCATTGAAAATTCAGAAATTAGAAGAGGATGAACCCTAGTGAAGCTTGGAATCTCCCTCTTCTTCTCCCAAAAAAGTGTAACTAACTCTCTCTTCCCTCCAAAAAAAGAAAAATATCTAGATCTAGAAGAAATGAACTCAAAGTGTCCTTAACCCTTGTTCCTTTGGTCTTCTTAAGCTTTTCCCGCCAAGGTGCTTCTCTAAGAGTGGAATCCTCAACTGCCTCCACGCCTAAGTCACGTGACTTCTTAAAAAATCATATTCGCAAATCGGCGTGCACGCGCAAGGCACGCGCCCATGAAGATCCTGGCTTAGCCGCTTCTCAAGCCGGCTCTTGGCTTCGGCTCCACGTAGCCGTATCCGCGCGGGCGCGCCAGGTGCACACACGCGCCTATGCGAGAATTCCCAAGGCTTAATCTTCATGCTTCCTTTCTTCGTACCCGTCTTCTTTCTCTCTTTCGGTCCATTCCTACTCTATATCCTGGAACCACTTAACACACGAGTCACGGCATCGAATGGCATCAAGAGAAGATTAGAAATGTATCTATCTTAGTGCAAAACAAGCATGTTTTCATTCATGAGGCAAAACTAGGAGAGGAATGCAAAATCTTGTATTTTCATGTAGAAAGTGTGTGAAATCATTGATAAAACCCCTGAAATCAGCACGAGATTGATCCTCGAATTGGGGTTTGTCAATGGCTCCGCCATGTCTGGCTCACCTGTAGGATGCAAAGATGTATTATTAGTGCCAACAGAAGAATAGGAAGTAGCGGACTCCAAGTCACTCTCGGTACCGCCTAGTGATTCGGTATGTTCCTCAAGAGAGGCCGAAGTACTAACCGTATAATCCAACCTCCGTCTAGCTTGCCGAGTATGTAACAAATTTCTTTCAATCTCGGGATCAAAATCGGCT
Source organism: Arachis ipaensis (assembly GCF_000816755.2). Classification (NCBI taxonomy): domain Eukaryota; kingdom Viridiplantae; phylum Streptophyta; class Magnoliopsida; order Fabales; family Fabaceae; genus Arachis; species Arachis ipaensis. Next base: position 116,716,288 of record NC_029794.2, read on the forward strand.
AAGCTAGAAATCGGTTGAGACCGAGTCATCAAACTTGAGAGTCATAGCACAAGTGTAAAAGAAATCTAAACTATAGCTAAGTATAGCAATTAAACTATCTACAATATTCACATATTCACATAACCAATATCAAGGCATATGTTGTAACCATTCCCCGGCAACGGCGCCAAAAATTTGATGGTGCGCTCGTGGACTATGTCGGTAAAGATTTTCTCAATAAAGTTGCATTGCAAGTATAGCTCTACCGACAACAAGCCTCGAGGATCAAATTTAGTGAGGGATTTGGTTGTCACAAGTCCAACCCCAATAGAAATAACCGAAGTATTCAAACCTCGGCTCGTCTCACAAGGAATGGGCAAACATGTGCTTCAACATTGGTTAGAAATCCGGGGTTGTGAGTCATGAGCAAGAATGTAAACTAAGAATCTTAACAAGCAAGAAATCTTACAATGCAAGAAACTAATTCAAATAACTAAGCAAGACATAAGCAATTCCAAACTAACAAAATAACATCCAATATGATTCTATTCTAAACTAAACAAGCAACTATAACTAAGACAAGTAATTAAGAATTTTGGATTTTCAAATAAGAATGATAAAAGCAACTCTTGGCTAGGCATGGAAATTGGAGTCACCATCCTTGTCTAATAACCATATCTTGACAATTATGAGGAACCAAACTCATTAAGTCTACTTCTATACTTGAAGTACGTCAAATGGTTTGGTCAACATCAACCCATAAGTTCTAACCTCACTACTAATTGACTTAATAGAAGATTAGCGTCAATGGCTATCAAATTGACCACTAAGGGCTCTCAAATCATCAAATCCATTAGACCCAATGACTCAAGTTTACCCAATTCCCTTAGCCTAGACCAAGAGTGAAAAGAACTACTCCATAATCAAGGTAAACAATTCTCAAACACTTGGTAAGCATTAATAAAAGACATGTTCAAATTGCAATTAAATTGAATTTAACAAGTACCCACTAACAATTATCAACATACAATTATCCAAACAATACAATTAATCATAGAAATCATCAATGTAACATCAACAAAGCAAGATTCACAACATTCATGAAATAGGTATAAGATGACAATTGATAAGAATTCATAAAACTAACACAAGATCTAAGCAAAATTATACTAAGGAATTCAAATTAAACTATCAAAACTAGTAATTAACAAGATTCAATTCAGAATTCAACAAGGGAAGATCAAATTAAAACAAGATCTAGAGTGGAACAAGGGTTTCTCTCTCTAGAAGAACAAAGAACCAAAAACTAGCTAAAATTGTGTCTTAGTGTAAAATGATTGATCCCCCCTTTCTCCCTAGCATCCTTGGGTCTTTTCCATGCAGAAATAGCTTGATTTTGGGCCTCATGAGCCTCAGAAATTGCCAGGAACGATTTCCTTTAATGAGGTCATGTGCAGCTTCCCGTGCGTGCGTGCGCGCCGATTGCCTTTGTGATCCACGCGTGCGCGTCGATAGAAATCCTCTGATCTGCGCGGATGCGTCCATCCTTGCGCGCCGCTTCCAGCCATCCTCATCCACGCGTGCGTGTGGAGTGCGCGTGCGCGCCAATGCTGCTTTTCTCAAAAATTCAAATCTTCATGTTCCTCCCTTTTGTGCATGCTTTCTTTCTCTCTTCTAGTTCATTCCTACCCTATAACTCCTGAAATCACTCAACAAATACATCACGGCATCGAATGGCAATAGAAGAGGATCAAAATATGGTAATTTTAATGCAAAACAAGCATGTTTTTCATCATGAAGCAATATTAGGAAGTGAACACAAAACCATGCATTTCTTGTGAATAAGTGTGAGAAATACTGACAAAACCCCCCAAATTCTAACAATATAAACTACAAAATTGGGGTTTATCACATAACCATGTACATCTCTAAATATATGGGGGTTTTGAAATGGAAAAATGGGATTTGCACCTGGTTCTTTTTCTCTGGTGTGGAACAACTAATTTGTCTATATGCACATTGATGATCATGCTAGGCGCTTCAATTGAATTTTTGGTTGGTAGAGTTAACTCATATTAGATTATATGATATGTTATGGCACTGCAATGCAAGGCTTTTGGGAAGGATTACTAATCATGCTGTACTTTTAGCTGTTCTAATTTTATTAGCTCCACACCACCTTTTTTTTGTCACTTTGTGTCCTTTTTTCTTTGTGTAGCATTTTGATTTGGCATTATTATTACTTACTAGGTTGAAGAATTGACTGGACAATTAGTGTGATCAAGGGAATGGGAAAGAAGGAATAAAGAAAGAAACGAAACAAACATTTTTTTCCCATAGCCTGCAGCCACAGCATCCCCCGCAGCCCTGCTCGTTGTCATCGCCACTCTTTTCCGTTGGGTATAGGCATCGTGTGTGGAAGCTCTGTCATAGTCTCCTTTATTTGAGCTCTTTCTCTCTCTCTCTCTCTCTCTCTCTCTGTTCGCCTGTGTCGCCGTCTCCTCTGTCATTGCCGTCACTCCCCTTCCTCCTCACCGCCGGTAAGCACTGTGATAATATTGTGTAATTTTGTTAATAATTTTTGCTGTGTCCCCTTTCTCTTCTATGGCCCTCTCAATTTTGTAACTTCTACGGTATGCTTTGATTTCCCGTTCTCACATGCATTTCTGAATATTTTCATGATTTGGTTATAATAAATCAAAATAATTAAATTGGCAATTTTAGTACTTCTCTTTCCTGCCATCATTACTAGCACGATCCAAGCAGCTTCAGAATTACAATCATTGGTTTAAGTTTCAGTTGCTTTGAAAGTTGTGGTCACATTTGATTCATCTTAGTTGGTGCTATTTATGTCGATAATAAACACCATTATTACACCTTTACTTTTTGCATACAAGGTTCTATAGTCAACTTAATGATATGATTTCTGCTGCATTTTATAATGATTTATTTCTCATATTGAAAGTTTAGTCCAACAATTTTGTTTAAATATGTGTTTTCTACTAGAAGTTGTAAGATATCATTCTCAAGAGCTATTTGTACCTGCTTTAAGGAAATTTTCCTATAATTCTTAAACGTTTATATAGGATATCTTTGTGGCATCAATGCATTTCCTTGCATCTGATACAAATTATTGTGTTTTGTTTGCAACATGCATTGGGGTATCTTCAATTATTGTGTTTTAATTAAACTGGTGAATTCCGATTAAACTCTGGTCGAACCATTAAATCAGTGAACCAGTTACTTTATCGGTTCATTGACCGGTTCGGTTCTTACAACCTTGACACTAACACACACTCACCTTCAACCTTCACACTCTCATAGAGCTTCACCCAGACATTCACTCTCACCTCTCTACCTCACTTACCGCACGGTAACCGCCGACCACATCAGCCAACGACGGCGGAGGTCATCAAACGTCATTCTCTTCGCCGACTCCTGTGCCTCGTCCCTGCACTGTTAGTGTCTGCTCACTCAGTTCAGACCAAAACGGTAAAAAAAAATGCTCACTCGGGCATTGCCCAAACTCCATAAACCAAAATCCTCATTCTCGCTTCCACCTCGAACATTTTCTTCCTGCACCCACTGTCCATCGCCACCCCAACTGGCAGCAGAAGAAGATACTAATGCCGTAGCCAAACTCGTCCTCCAATCAGATCCTAAAACCCTCTCCAAAGCCCTAGCAAAGCCCACCTTCCAATGGTCCTCGCACCTTGTCGACAGGGTTTTAAAGCTTCTGTGGAACCACGGGCCCAAAGCCCTTCAATTCTTCAATGCCCTGTTCCGCCACCTGACCTACGTCCACTCTCCTTCTTCGTTCGACCACGCTATTGACATCGTAGCACGCATGCACGACTATCAGGCCGCGTGGGCCCTTGTGGTTTGCATGTGCTCCCTCCACATTGGGCCCACTCCCAAGACCCTTGCCATGCTAGCCGAGCGCTATGCCTCCGCTGGAAAAGCCCATCGGGCTGTTAATGTGTTCCTGTCCATGCACCACCACGGCTGCCGCCAGGTATCACTATGACATTGTAGCATAAATCCCGACTAGTTACTAGTTACTCACGTGATAGTTACTTACTGGTTGTAGTTAGTTATAAGTTAGTTATTAGTTAGCTGGTGGTAGTTAAAGTAAGCTATGAAGATACGAAAGAATACTCAGAGTAGAGTACAAAACTCAAGGACCCGGTTGGTTTGTGAAAACATTTTCTATTTTCAATATTTTGTGTTTAAAAAAAAAGCGAGAACTGAGAAAACTTCTTATTTTGTTTTTCTATTTTCGATTTTCCTTTCACAAATCCCTGCAAATAGAAAACAATAGAAATAATATATAACTTGGAAACACAAGCCAAGCACGCCCCAAGTTTTCTCATTCTCTATTTCACACACATACAATTCAAAGCTGTCTTGTTTCTATTAATTTTTGTTTGATCTCGAGAATTTAGTTTTGATGATAAAACCAGGACCTTGCCTCTTTCAACACTATCCTTGACATTTTGTGCAAATCAAGGCGCGTGGAGATGGCTCATAACCTCTTCAGACATTCAGGAGCAGGTTTAATTGTGACAGTGTCACCTACAACATAATCGCCAATGGTTGGTGCTTGATTAAGCGACCCCCTATGGCGTTGCAGGTGTTTAAGGAGATGGTTGAGAGGGGCATCATGCCAACGCTGGTGACATATAACATAATCTTGAAAGGGTATTTTATGACTCGTCAATTGAATGAAGCTTGGGAGTTTTTCTTGGAGATGAAGAGGAGGAAGTGCGAGATTAATGTTGTTACATACACTACTATGATTTATGGGTTCGGGGTTGCGGGAGAGGTTAAGAAATCAAAGAGAATTTTTTATGAAATGGTTGGAGAGGGGGTTGTTCCAAATGTTGCTACTTATAATGCTTTGGTGCATGTTTTGTGCAAGAAAGATAATGTGGAGAATGCTGTCTTGGTTTTTGAAGAGATGGTAGTGAAGAGGTTTGTGCCAAATTCAGTTTCTTACAATGCTGTGATAAGAGGTTTCTGTCATGCTGGTGAGATGGAGAGGGCATTGCGGTTTATGGCTAGAATGGAGAAAGAGGGGTGTCAGCCAAATGTTCAAATGTATAATGTGGTGATTTGGTATTTATGTGATGCTGGAGATATTGAGAAGGGTTTGGAGTTGTTTGAGAAGATGGGGGACGGGTCATGCTTGCCGAATCTAGATACGTACAATGTTTTGATTAGCGCAATATTTGTTAGAAAGAAATATGAGGATTTGATGGTGGCTGGAAAATTATTGTTAGAGATGATCAATAGAGGGTTTTTACCCCGGAAGTTTACTTTTAATCGTGTGCTAAATGGGCTTGTCCTAACCGGCAATCAAGATTTTGCAAGGGAGATTTTAAGTATGCAGAGCAGGTGCGGTCGTCTTCCTCGTCAGTTGAAATTGTGAGGCCCTTAATGTTAGACTTGAGTTTGGAAAAACATTGAACTCAAAATTTGGACAATGTATTTGATGATCATGCCATAGAGAGCCTTCATCCACACAAGGTTCGTTGATTTTGTTCCCCCTTCAGCTTCTGTTTATTGCATATAATTCAGGCTAAGGTGATATTGTCTATATTATGTTAAATCTATGTTAGTTCTACATATGTTATTTTCTATTTTTGGTTGTGGTATAGTGCCTGAATGGAGAAAGAATGCATGATTAATGCTGTAGCAAAATTGGAATCAATCACTTTTTGAAATTGATTCCGAAAACTCATCTTTTTTGTGACTTGGATTTGTCAATATTTAACTCCTTAATTCTTACTAGTGGTTTTGTGTGTCATTGTTTCGTCAATACAGATAATCCTTCATCCATAATTTTTTATTCTTTTTCCCTTGTATGTAGATTCAACTTATATGTAGATACTATGATTTAGGAATGTAACCAAAACTAAGAATGAAACTATTATAAACAAGAGGTAGTATTATTCCGCCAAATTCTTTCTCTTTTAGCTTATACTATTGTTGATACATGAAAATAGGTCATGGAACATTTTGCATCAGAGAATATTGTGTATTTAGAGTTGAGAAGTACTCATATGGTGATTAAACTTATGCTGACAAAACTGACCATGAAAAATTGAGTAAACTTACTCTGACAAAACTGACCATAAAAAATTGATTAAACTCTACTCTCTAGCTTGTGAATATGAGTATTCTTTTGTATCCTCATAGCTTACTTTAACTGGGACCAACTAACTCATAACTAACTAACAATTAACTACAACCAGGAAGTAACTATGACGTGAGTAACTAGTAACTACTCGGGATTAATGCTACAATGTCATAGTGATACGTGCTGCATGGACAGGAATACATTAACATCCCGATAGACTTTTCCAGCGGAGGCATAACGCTCGGCTAGGATGATGAGGGTCTTGGAAGTGGGTCCACGCGGCTTGATAGTCACGCATGCGTGCTGCGATGTCAATAGCGTGGTCGAACGAAGAAGGGGAGTGTATGTATGGAGAGAGTTTTGGGGTCTGATTGGAGGACGAGTTTGGCTACGGCATTGGCGTCTTCTTTTTCTGCCGGTTGGGATGGCGATGGACAGTGGGGGCAGGCTGAAAATGTTTGAGGCGGAAGCAAGAATAGGTTTAGAGGGTTTGGGCAGTGCCTGAATGAGTATTTTTTTTTTTTTTACTGTTTTGGTCTGAACTGAGTGAGCATAGCGCAGGGACGAAACACAGGAGTTGGCGAAGAGAGTGAGGTTTGACGACCTCCGCCATCGTTGGCTGATGTTGTGGTCGGCAGTTACCGTGCGGCGAGTAAGGTAGAAAGGTGAGAGTGAGTGTTTGGGTGAAACTCTGTGAGAGTGTGAGGTGCGGTGAGTGAGCCAGTGAAGCTTTGTCTGAGAGTCAGTTGATGTTAGGGATGAATGGGCTTGGGGGTGCCGTTCAAATTAGGAATTTCTCTCTTTACTCAAAGAAAAGTATGGTGGTTGACTTGTTTTGCACAGTTTAAGTCTCAGTTATTTTTTATATTTTAAAGGAAAATATTAAGAGTTATCAAAATTTGTTATATTTGATCATCAATTAATTATCAATATTTAAAAATATAGGTGTTTCACGGGTTATCTGAAACTAGATTGCTTTTGGGTCTGAATGTGAGGTCCAGACTCCTTTTGGGGTAGCGTCCGACTTCTACTTGTGCCGAGGTGCTGAGTCTTAAGTTAGCAAGGGTTTAAAGCAGGTTTTTATTAGATTGGGTCCTGAATATACCTGAGGATATCAGTGTATTTATAGTAGAATAGATAACCACCTTTTAGTATAGTTCCACATTTAATGGTGGATAACCTTTCCCTTTTTCTAGGGGAGTTGTTGAACCAAACTCTATGAGGTCGGATAGGTGTAGATGATGCCAGCTCTTTTGGGTGGACTTTTATTTATTTTGGGCCTGACTATATTTTTGGACTAGGGTATGAACAGTGCCCTTGCTTGAGTCCGAGCTTGACAAGGTCGGCCTCCAGCATTTGTAGATCGCGTTGCTTCCTTGTGCGCTTAATAATAGATCATGTCGAATACATCGGCTTTTTGGAAACTAAGTCAGGTACTGGACATGTTTTTGTGAAAATTTTGAAATGTAACGTCTTTTCGTAGTCTTTGTACGTTACTTCTGTGGTTACCTTGGTAACCGTGCGTGTCATAAATGAGGAGATATGAAATGACCTCTTTGCCTTTAGCATCTTATAAATACCAAAAATCCGTTCTCTTTCTTCTTTTTCGCTTTTTTTTCTGAGTTGCTTCATCTTCATTTTCTCTCAAAAAGTTCTTTGTAACCCCTCTTCTTTCAAGATTTGTTTTTCTTGAATTCCTGTTTGGGTGTTTTTGTTCGTTTATTTGAGGTTTTGGGTCGTACGTGTTTTGCTGTTGTTGTGCATCCTTTCCGCTTCGCATTCCTTCGAGGTTGGTTCCTTTAATCTTTTGAACTTCTCTCTGCGTTCTGGGTGTTGTGCTATTTGATAAATCCATATTTTACGATTATTTTTGGCTTAAAAAGAGTAGATTTTATTAATTTATCTTGCATTTATTCTTTGAAATTGCATGTTTTTGTGAATATCTCCCTAATTGTGCTTAATTGTAAAAAATATGTTTTTTATGCTTAAATTTACCAAATTTAATTCACTTTTCTCCTATTCGATGCCTTGAGGTGTTTACACCACGTATCAAAATCTCGGCTGAAGCCATTATTCAATTAATATTCTTAGCCATTTGAAGTCTCATTGTTAAATGCAGGCATGGTTTCTTAGCGATCAAAGAATGACTAGAAGCCGGTCGTCCGAATTGAGGAGGTATACTAAAATGCAAAATGCAAAGGCAGCACAAGGTAATCTATGTGCATGGTGCCTCAACATGGTGATGGTATTGACACTATGAAACAAGAAGCCGCAAAATTTAACTGGGATTGATTATCACTCGATGTATGAGCTTCCAAACCAGCAGCGATCATTCATGACTCCATCCAACTCATCTTCATCTACCTTCAAGATACTTCAATTTGGTGATGCAGATAAAGTTTCATCTTCTGTGAGCATACTAAAAGACACACTGCAACGCAAGAGAGCCGAGAAGGAAGCCACAGATAAAAGCCTAAATAGAATCTTTTGTCCTCAAGAACCTGTTTTCCACAGAAAATTGGAGTCATCAGAAGCCAGTGAATGTTCAAGCTATGTCCAATGGCCAAGTTGATCACGGAGTCCTGCAAACGCTCAAAGGATCCATGAACTTTGTTATGGATAGCTTTGCTAATCAGACAAACCAAATGTATTTAGGGACAGCTTCACAAGAACCTTCTCAAAGTGAATCCTCTGCTGCTGCACCTGTTGTCTCCTCTGGTTTAGATGCTTGTGAAGGTCCTAGCAATTAAAATCAAACTCTCGGCGAAAGCTCATGGAAACAAGTGGGAGCGAGTAAAAGTTCAAAGAATTCTCAAATTAAAGTCAAAGGTATAAGTTTTAACTTTTAACAATGATTATCCTAAATAACTTTTCATTTGACTTCCTTCATCATGTTCATTTTGTTTGATATAAAAAATAAACTAAGTCAGTTCATTATGGAAGCTCTTTTATTTGAAAACTGATCCACCAAAAGAAGCGACTCCAATGTACTAACTAGGAGTCCGCACAATTATTATGTCCAATTTATAATTTGCATTCAAATGTCATTTTATCTCAGAACTCAGAATATAATATTTCTTGATTATTTGGTTTTCAATCGGTATAAAATATTTTTTATATTATTTGTTTTTTTTTTAACAAATTTCCATCTTTTTCCCCATTAAACTACAATTGTGTTTTTGTGGACGTGCAGGTTTCAGAGAATAGATAATGGATAATCTCAAAGATGACCGAAAGGTATAGCCTACTCTCATATCGTAACTTACTTCGATAGAATTATGGTTTCAACAATAGTTACTATTTATATCATTTTTTCTTTAAATCTTGTTAAATTGTGCAGAGGAGAAGTCTGGACAGATATGGATCTGTATCGTCAGCAGTCTCAGGTAGCCATTTATTTTTGGATTACCATGTTAATGACTACTTTTTTAGATTCTACTTTCTACAATATCATATGCATTTAGATAATTGTAAATCCATGGATCTTAATATAACAAAACATACTAGTTAGATGCTCAAGGTAATGTTAACGAATACAGGTAGACGCATATTAAGTATTGGAATTAAGATTTACCATGTGAAATTCTAACTTATGCTAAGACAGAGATTTTATGTCCGAATCACAACTCACAATTGCTTAATCATTTTGACATGATTATGTGGATCACATGATGGGAACTATAGGGAAAATGATGAAAAAATGATTGAGTTGAAATTATGGCTTTTTGTTTGACTCTCTCTTATCTCTCAAACTAAGTGGTTGTGCAGAGGAAAAAGTAGACACTACAAAAAAGCGCAGGGTGGAACGTTCAAGGAAGTATGTAGATCAATCCTTAGAAACAAATATAATGGAGTTTCTTCCTATCTCATATTGTATTCGATACCTGTTTCATTTGTAAAGCCATGTTTTTATTGACGATATACAGATAAAAGTTAAATATAAAGGAAAGAAAGGAATAAGAGAAGATACAGAAAAAAAAATTGTGGACAATATTAATATTAGAAGAATCAAATACAAGATAATTACAATATATTTTTTCTTTCATTGTTTGTTTGCAAATGAAGATTATACTTTTTAAATTTCGATTAATATTCACGGAAAAAAGAAAATCATATCAATGAATATCATAATCTAAGAACCAAACAAAGTTTGGGTCTACAGAAAAGAGAAAAAACTATCTCAGAAAACATAGGTTCCATTGATAATGATATTAACGCAAGTTAAATGAGGCATCCCAACTGCCACCTTTTTGCCACCAATAGAAAACCACAAGATAAAGAGATTTTTATCATTGTTCTGAAAATTGAATCGGATCAGCTGGTTTGACCGGATTAATCAGGAACCGGTTATTTGTCCGATTTGATTGCTGTGAAGAACCATCCTACAAAAAATCGACTTAAAAATTGGTCAAACCAGCGGTTAATTGGTGAACCGCCAGAACCATTCGGTTTTTCCTGGTTTAGTGATATATATATATTTAAAAAAAAGATTCAAACGTTCAGAACCCCTCAGGCCCTCACCCACCCCTACCCCTTTCTCTCTTTCTCTCTCTCACTGGGCAAACTCAAACCCTAACGGCGGTAGGAACCCAACCCCATCCCATCGCCGAGCTCTTCTCTTCCGATAGACGGTGTTGTCGCCGCCGGCAGAGACAGACTTGGGTGCCGTCTTCGCTCGTGGAAGGTCTGCTCACTTCTCGATCCTTTGCTCCTCGATGTCGAGTGCTTGTTCGGAACTGTTGGCGACGCTGCCGCGAAGGGCTTCTCCATCATCGTCTCTGCTCGATTTGCTGGTGCTCATCTGTCTCTTCGAGTTCTCTCTCTATTCGAGGCTCCGAGCTCTCTCTGTCTCTCTCTTTCTCACTGCGACGTGTCTCTTTGCTCGGCTGTGGAGTATTCACCACGCCGTCACCTTCTTTCCTCCCTCGCTGCCGGTAAGCACTACTGCCTCAATTTGTTTTTGGTTATTTTGTTAATTTTATTTATTCTGATTTTTGAGTTGTTGGCCGTTGATATTTCTGATTTTGCGTTGTTGATGAATATTGTTAATGCTAGAATTTTTTCTGATTCTGAGTTGTTTATGTTAATTCTGAGTTGTTTATGCTGCTTTTTCTAATTCTGAGTTATTAATTTTGGTTGCTGATTTTTGCTGAATCTGAATTGTTGATGGTGGTATGGTAAAATTGTTTTTCATCATTTCACATCTTTCAGGAGCACAAATTACATTTCTTTCTTGTACATTTTTTGTTCAAATTTATACGCTTCTTTGAACTTTGAAGTATGCTGAAAAGAGTGTTTCAAATTGTTTTGCATTGAAAATTCCAAGCAAGTTCCTTTGTACTGGGTTTGTCAAAGTTTCTAATTTCAATGTTGGTGAAATTCTCAATGCAAGTGGATAATAATAATAATAACTCTTGCTTTATATCATTTATAATTATGAATATTTAGTTTATTTGTTGTTATTCTTTGTTTTTGTACTGATTTTTCCAATTGATGTGATTTGAAAATTTGTAGGAGAATGAGAAGGAGAACATCACAAGCAATTGTATTCAACAAATCTGATATTGTTATTGTAGAACATTATAATTTTTATTGTTAATTTCTTTTATTCTATTGATATTTTTTATTTTTATAATTTTTATGAAATTGGAATAATTGTTTGTGGTTGAACATTATTTTTTCTTTATCATTTAAGTGCATTTTGATTTTTATTAGTTATAAAGATTGATGTTTGAAGTTATTTATGAACTTTTAATTATAAATTATGGACAATTTATTATGTAAAATTATAAAATTTTAAATTTATTATACCGGTTGAATCTTGGTTGAATCTCGATTAAACTTTTGAACCATTGAACCAGTCACTCGGTGGTAAAACATTTAATAACCAATATTTTAAATCATAAATAAATAAAACTAATTACTATATTTATAATTAATTAAGTTGTTCTATTTTTGACTGATTTGGAGTTGTTCCATATACTTTTTTTTAATTTAATAATTTAGAGCATTTGTATTTTTATAAAGTTAACATAAAATAAAAATAAATAGGGTCCGGGTAGGATAGAGTAGAGTAAGATTTGGAACTTTAGAGTGCGGATAAGATTAGAGTTGAGAGATTCTCAACCCGCAAATATGATAAGATAAAGTTTTAAGAAAGTTTTCAACCCGTGAATAGGGTTAGGGTTTGGTTCAAACCCTCCCCTACCCTATTCATTAGCCTACACCTGTCATAAAAGTGACAAGTGGAGGAGAATGAATATATTGCTATCCTACACTACCCATTGACCCTACACCTGTCATAAAAGTGACCCGTGGAGGAGAATAAACGTATTACTAACACTTACATCTTCACCAACACCTACATTTATACGAAACTCGGTAACTACTTCCAGTGGATCCTCTCATAAAATTTAGATAAATTTGAATTTTTTTTTAATGGAAAAAAAATTATGTATTTCAGTATCATGGTTAATTAATATATTTTTTTATATAAATTTAATTTTTTATTTTAAATAATAAATTGAACCCTTGTATTTGAGAAATATAGAAGGTTAAATTTTCATAGTGCACAAATCAAAGGGTCCAATTTATGGTGAGATAATTTTTTTCGCTCTCAAACAAATTGGACTCCGATTAGTATATTTAAAAAAAATTTAACATTAAAATACAAATCTGATCCTCAGATTTATATTTTTTAAAAAAATTAAAAAGTTATATTTTTAGTATCCAAAAAAAAAAACCACAAATCTAAACCTGAGATCTATAGTATTCATAAAAAAACACACCAAGTTTTCATATTGTTAAAAATCAATACTAAAATTCCAACACTAAAAGTGAAAAAAAACGGAAAGTAACTTTTTAATTTTATTTTATCCCAAATACCTTATTTCATCTCATTTCTATCTTTAGATTAAAACCAAAACTTTTTCTTCAATAACACCTTTTTTCTCAATTTTTGTTTCTATTTTTCTATCAATTTCACTATCAAATCATTACAATTGTCAAAAAAAAATTTAAATAGTTTTAACTAGAATTAAATTAAAAGAAATAAGACATTTGATTAAAAAAAACATTTCAGATATTAGTCAATGAACTAAAAAGTTAACACAAATATTAAAAATTCAAATAATATTTTACCCCTTTAAAATATTCACAATTGATTTGGTCCAATAATTCATTCTTAAATCTTTTTTATCAATAAAGAGTGTTATACTAATGGTTAATTAAATAAATTTAATTTTTTATTTATTATATTTTATATTAATATTTCAAATTTATAATTTATAATTTAATTTTAAGATTTATAATTTTGAATAAGAACTTTAGAATTTATCATTTAAAGTTTAAATTCAGAATTTAAAATTTAATATTTAAGAATCAAGCACTACTAAAATTCAAAGAATATTATACTTCTTACTTTCTTCGAAATGCTAAATTTAAAATTTAATATTTAAGAATACTAAAATTCAAAGAATATTATACTCCTTACTTTCTTCGAAATGAATTAGCATTCATACAGACACAGTGAACATGTCAATCGTAAATAATATCATTTGTAGACATGAGTATTTGAAAGCTATTTCTTAAAAATAAATATAGACAGTGAAATAAATAAATATATGGGCTAAGTATTGTTTTGGTCCCTAAAATTTAGGGTTAAAATCAAATTCATTTCCAATTTTATTTTGGATTTAAAATCGTCCCCAATATTTTATTTGGTATCAAAATTGTCTTTTTGATCTTTTATGGACAAAAATATCCTTCACTACTACCACCACCTTTATCACTATTACTACTTACCTTACTCCTATCAAATACTAATAATCAGATTTAAGAACACCAACAATAACACATTATTCAAATTCCGAAATTAACAACAAATTTAACAACAAAATCAACACACAATAACAATAAAATCAGAAAAATAACAAAGCAGACATAGTTGCAGAAGCAGAAGAAGAAGAAGAAGATGCAGAAATAAAATCGGAAGCAGAAGAAGAAGCCGAATCGACGAGGTGCATTTCCCTTCTCCCCTGCCCCCTCCCGTGTTTTTTTTTTTTTTTTTTAATTTTATAATTTTTTTTTATTAAGATAGGGGTAATTTAGTAATAAAATTAAAAATTTTATTAAAAAAGATTATTTTAAATAAAAAATAACATTGGGGACGAATTTGATTTCGACCCTAAATTTTAGGAACCAAAACAATACTTATCCTTAATTATAAAGATGGAAACTGTTGAAAACGTATGTTTAATTATAACTTTAACATTTAGAAATATTTCCCAATTCAATCCCGTTAGGTAACGAACAAGAATTTAGCCAAAAATAAGCCAACAAATATTTTTGAACTGAGTAATGCTACACATTCAAATTTTTTTATAAACCAAGTTAAATAATAAAACTTGAAATAATGCTAGCCATAACTTATTTTTATTATGTTAGACCAACTTGATTAGACTTAGTTAACAAAATGACTTAGATGTATAATATTATTTTTTTAAACTGCATTCTATACTAATTAATTAATAATTATTTAAATTTTATTTATTAAAAAATATAAAATTAATGATTATGAATTGCAGTATTTAAAGTTGGCAGGTTAGGAGTTGTTTACCGATCCTTTTCCTTCGCCATTTGTTTCTATTTTATCCTAACATTTGTGAACATCTCCGTCTGAGTTACCATAAAGATTTATAGAGAGAACCAAAAGGGCCAATGGAACATTCCTTTCCTTATGGCACTGCAATGAACTCTTACAATTGAGAAACATGCTCCAAATGTTGAATGAACAAGGACTACTAATACAAACTCTGATATAATGTACATTTTACGGGGAATACAATGAACTATGAACTACTTGTAGGAGTCCTTTCATAACTCACAATTGTCCCACTACCAACATTCACCACAATTCTTCATATTTTCCCTGCAATGCACGAAGCTGGAATGAGAAACCACAGAACATAAGGGGAGATAGGGAGGCTTAAATTTGTACTAAGATGGAGGCAGTTGACATATGACCACGGAATCTTTTTTTTTATTTTTATTTTGTTGAATCCTTAGGATGTGTTTGATTTGCATGTTCAGTGTTTTCTATTTTCAGGATTTTGTAAAAAAAAAAAATGAAAGAAAAAATGGTAAATGTTCTTTATTTTCACCTCCTGTCTCTTTTCTTTACAAAATTCTGAAAACAGAAAATACTTAAAATGAAACAGAAAATGAAAACGTAAACCAAACACACCTTAAGCTATCAAAGGCAGTCCTATTCAAGTACAGCATTCTGCACACACCCCACATGCCCATATAATTCATTATGCTGAATCTAGCTTGTTTTGATTAAGAATGAAAACAAGGAAAGGAAAAGGAATATTAAAGAATTAAATATTAAACATTATACTTACATTAAATATGCAGATTTTCTGCTTGATTGCTTCTTTATCAAGAATATCACACAAGTGGAAGAATGACATCTAGGTAGTTCTTGATCATCCATTTCTGTGGATAGAAAGAATGAGATGGTTCAAGATCAATATGCCAGACCATAACACTAGAGCAATTGTTCATTAAGCCTTCCATTTGGCTTTCGTCTTCGACCACTTGCTCAATCAATGTGCTAACCTGCATAACGAAAGAGAGGGTGAGCTACAATAAAGGGCACATGAACCTACCATACAAACCTTTATCCATTATTGTCGTTTTTTGGTACGTCTTTGAATCAATGTATCTTGATACAATACAATGATCAAATGATGTACCAGAAAGTGACAATGACAAACAAAAGAGAATGGAGGGGAGTTTCAAATAGACCATATAATAGATAATAAGACAGCCAAAGAACAAAAGACACTGACCCGAAAACTTTCCTTAACTGAGTCTAGCTGCCTGATAGGTTCAAGTGTAGGTCTGTGCCACCTCTTTGGATCCCAGAGTATCGTACTATTGAAGGCAAAACCTGGCATCTCAATGTGAAATCTTTTCGATCTCCTATTCGAGTCATTGACATGCCATCCGATTACTCGAGCTCCATCACAAACAGGCCCTTGTAAGACAATGCTACCTTTATCCCCTGATAGTTTTGCTACAGTCCATGTTCCGAATCGCCTGCAAATCATCATAAGGATATGTTCCCAACCAGTGAAAAGAAAAAGCATTGCCAAAATATAAGACATTATAGGAAGCCATAACATGCTATAAAAGTTCAAGTTTAACACTTCAACAACACGCCAAGAGCAAATTCCTTATATTCACATTCTGGCATAATATTCACATTCATGACCATGTTCTAGAACCATGCCAATGGAGCTAATGTTAATGCGAAATAATTCCTTTTCAAAAAATGCACTCATCTTAGGACTGCAGTCATACATACACCATAAGAGGATCTATAAGGGGCTTCATATCATTGTGGAACTTTAAGTCTCCTCTATCAAAATAAAGGTAATCTTCAGTATCATACACAAAGAAGGGAAAGACACCCTTTCTGAACATCAGTTCATACACTAATCCAAAGACGAGTAGCTTTTTTTTAAGACTAGGATGCAATGTATACTGGTACTTGTCTACTGGATAGGCACAGTCTCCAACTGATTCACTCTCGTAATTGGAGTCTCGACACTCAACAGGAGGTACATTACATTTACATATCAGCAAATATTTGACTAAAAGATGCATGATACTAGTTAAGGGAAGGGAAAGGAAAGGAAAAATGTTCAAGCAAACAATTTTAGTAACTGGGAAATGGAAGTACCTTATCTCTCTGATTTGCTGAAAGATCTCGACTGAATAGATGTTATCAACATCTGCAAAGTAAACAATTCCATCAAGCCGGTGAGTTTCAATGTGAGACAGCGCAACATTTCTTTGAAGAATGCCCTGAAGGCTTGTGTCTGTTACATTCGACTTGCAAACGAGATGCCTATACATAATCCCGCTACTCCTCAAGATTTCAGCAGTTTCTTCGGATTGGGAAGTCATCTCAACAACAATCCACAACAATGGAGGCGAGACCAATTTCAAAGTCTGCGCCAACCGATGCAAATAATATGCTTGAAACGGATTGGTTACTGTTTGGGTCACAATTATGAGAAGCTTCTGAGACTCCAAATATGGCTCTTCATTGAGTAATTTGTCATTGGAAACATCATTTCTCACTTTATCTATCTGTTCCTGTTCTTTCACAGCTAAATTCAAAGTAGCATTAAATTCCGTGGTCTCATTAATTGATGAAGTAAAATCTATCTTGGTATTTTCAAAAGAGAATGCTTGGTGCTTTGGCATGAGACTAGTGGACAAGTTCCTTGATGCAAGAGGGATGAATCCAATGGAAACACCAATCATGAAGCAAATGAAAAAATGCAAAAGCACTTTCCTCCAGAGCTGGCTCTTTGGCTTTGACCTCTCAAGTGACCTCAAAGATCTCGGCGAGAAAACGCCGAGCACGAAAGCCCGGGAGTCCAGTGAGCCAAACGAGCTATGAGGACTCGACGAGGACTTAGACAAGGGAGATCCTACTGAACACACTTCTAGATTAGCCACGCCTCCAGCTCGAGGCACTGGAGACAAAGTTCTTCTAATAGATGCCATTAACAGAAACCCAAATCAATGTTTGTCCTTCCCATCCAAACTAGTAATTGTCAAGAACTGTGAGTATGCTTTTGAGTGAACACGCTTTGGAGCAATATGTGAACAACAAAGCTGGCATAAACAAAATTATTAGGTTTAAATCATGTAAACACTCTAAGCAATATTCCAAATTTGAATTAAAAGTTAAAACCCTCTTACACATTAGTTTACAACATTCTACAAAAACCCATTCATAATGCAGCTTATTTGGCATACCCAATAACATGTCTCTCTAACCAAACCACTCTTAGTAACCAGTAACAGCTCCAAAACTATGAAAATGGCATAAGAACATAGCAAATATCACAAGAACCAGCATTAATGGAACAAATTTAAGTACCCAGATGATAGAAAAGCTGAGTGGAGCATCATGGTTGTTCCAACTTCGCAAGCAAGTGGCAGTAGAAGAGTGGAGCTATGGTGGTTTTAGATTCCGAGTGTCATGTCATGTGAAGCCAAGTGTTGAAGTTTCTGCCCAAACAAGATAAAGTCAATGGTTGAAGGATGAATCCAAAGTAACTTATTAGATTCGGGATTCGTTGCTTTTTGAGATCTAAACTTCAAACAGAAAGTAAAGAAAACGAAGCCTCACAAAGAACAAGATATAAAAATAAATAAATAAATAAAAACATGGAAAGAGAAAGGAAAATAATAGAGACAGTGACAGGATCGGGAACAGACATTGATATGTTTCGCTGTTACAAACTAAACTAGATGACATAATTAAATAAGAACCTTAAATAAACTCAAACTCATATGATAATAATGATATGGGTAAAAAACCTAAACAAGCCAAAGGGAGATCAATTTGACACAAATAAGCCAAAACAAATTCTGTTTCAGCAATTCACCAAGTGGCATTTCTATATAGTTCGAACCAAATAGGTTCGAACTCACCTTCCACATAATTCGAACCAAATAAGTTTGAATTACACCTATACGCCAAGCCTAAATAAATCGAACCAAATTGGTTCGAACCATAACTTAATAATTCGAACCTAATAGGTTCGAATTACAATGAGCATAACTTTACGAAGTAATTCGAAATAGGCTGGTTTGAATTACTATGAATTCGTCACAGGAAGGAATTTAAGTTACGAACATAGTTTCCGCATCATGTCTTAATAAGAGTCCTACATTTTTTTTTGCCGGTGTGCCTTAGAGAAATATTTCATTTAAAACTGCGGTGGCAGAACATATTCATTAAGTAAAAATCCATTCGAGGTACATTGCAGTGACGTTAACAAATTTTATGCGTCACCAACCACAAGTAAGAAAACCGATAATTACGGAATCTAAAAGCTAAATTGAAATAACAAAAGTACCAAAGCCGCTAATACAGCTAATCATGTCCCCGTGTGTGCTCTGCGCCTCCGAGCTGTGGGCAACTCCGACGTGTGTGGCCGGGCTGCCGACAAAGCCCACATCTCTTTGGCCGGTTCGGATCAGCCTCGTCCATATTGGTCCGTATCCGAGTGGACCTGGGACGACCCTCTCTTGCACGCCTCTTATTGGGGTCAGGGATGACAGTCGGCCCATCATATGGTGGCCAGAAACCCTCCGGAATTGGAGGTGTAAAACCCATCTGATAGACACTGAAGACCGAACTAAGACGATACACCTGGTGGACATAAGGCTCCCATGTAAGCCGTGAGTAGGCACAGCATGCCAGTGCGTGGGGACACGGGAAATGAAGTGCCTGGAAGTATCCGCAATCATATGTGCGAGATGCAAGCGAGACTCTGTAGGTACCCAGTGAGAAAGAACCAGTCGGAGTTGTCTCTGCGATGGTGAACTCGGAGTTATCCCTGTCGTACACGGTAACCGTGAAGCACCTAGCCGTCTTCAAGTTGGCCTCTATACACTTCACCAAGTGCTGACTAAATTGTTGTCCGGTTCCCATCTGCGCCTCAGCCTCCCTCCCTTTGCGAACAAATAACTCGACCAACCTTCCGTATGTTGCCTTCACTAGGGAGCACACAGGAAGGTTTCTGACGCCCTTGAGGATCGAGTTCACACACTCAGATATATTCGTCGTCATGTGTCCGAATCTACGCCCCTCATCACAATGCTGGGTCCACAAGGAATACTCAATCCGGTTAGCCCAGTCACACATCGTCGGGTCTTCGGACCTAAGAATATCAAACCAGTACTGGAACTCAACCTCGGTCTTAACGTACGCCGCATTCACGAGTAGCCTCCTTGCGTCTTTGCCCTTGAAGGTGAGGGCAAAATTTGCCGCAACATATCGAATGCAGAATGTCCGGTATGCAGATGGAGGTAACCAGCCTCCGTCAGGAGCCTCAAGGGCGGCCTTGATGCCGTTATGCCTGTCCGAGATAACCAGCAGACCCGGCTGCGGTGTCACATGCTCACGCAAGTGGGAGAGAAAGAAATACCACGACTCAGCATTCTCACCCTCGACTAATGCGAACGCGACGGGGAGTATGTTGGAGTTCCCGTCCTGTGCAATCGCGACAAGCAACGTTCCCCCATACTTGCCATACAGATGGGTTCCGTCAATACTAACTAGGGGCTTGCAATGACGGAATGCCTCGATGCATGGGGGAAAGGTCCAGAATAGTCTGTGAAAATAAGCTCGAGACTCGTCCACCTGTCCACCGACACGAACAGGGCTCGTCCTCAGCACAGCAACAGTACCAGGCATCGTCAACCGGACTCCTAACACCCACCTTGGGAGCTCATTGTACGACTCATCCCAGTCACCATAGATGAGGGAAACAGCCTTCTGCTTCGCCAACCAGACCCTCCTGTAAGTCGGCCTAAACCCAAAGTGTGCGGCGGTGGCATTTAGGAGCACCTTGATGCTGACGGATGCATCAGCCCTAACCATTGGCATAACGAATGCCGATATCACATGGTAATCCAAACTCCTGTGGTCGCTGGAGATCGAGGTGGCGAGATAAGTATGCGGTCCGTTGTAACGTTTGACCTCCCAAATCCCCTTGCGCTGTCGGAGACTGAGCCGAATCAACCATGTGCACCCATTGCCGAACTCAGAACACTTGCCCACATACCGATGATAGTCGGACTCCACCACCTTGTACTGTACCCCTCGCCGTATGCTGTAAGTCTTGACACTTAACAGGACCTGTTCTTTATCCGGAAATTGCTAACCAACCTGAAACTCTGTCAGACCTGCAGACCCTTCAGCATTTCTAGCGCCAAATCCAGCCGGCTGCCCAGCAACCCCTTCCTGCCTCATGGCATCCAAGTCCAAAGAGGAAAAATGCGGAGGGTACTGCTTCGTGCCGGAGCTAGAACTACCGACCACCCCAGCAGGCTCACTTGCTCCAACATCATCCCCACTGTCATCAGCAATCATATCCGGCTCGACGTCATCGTCCTCTGGATCATCCAAGAATCCATCTCCAACCCCAGCCGGTGCAGCACACTGTAAAGATGTCGGCAGATACTCCCGTTGTCCGACCTCGTCGCCTACACTGCCGTGGAGATCCACAGCGAACGAAGGGGAGGCGACAAATTGGACGGGTGGCTCGTACGCAGGGACAGGAAAGATGCAACGGCAGGTCTGGAGCTAGAACCGGCTACCGTGGCTAAAGTGGTGGTATTCCGGTTCGAACCTCCCGAGCTGGAAACCACGTCAACCAACTTTGCCAACAGCTCTGGTGTCTTCACCTCTGGAAACTGACGGCGACAATGAAACATAACCTGCAAGTCCTCATCACTCCCGATCGTGAAACAATCGTACGTTACGGTGTTCTGGAGCACCGTGATTGGAAATCGATAAAAACCTTCTTAACCCGTTTCACACCTTCCTGACCGAGTTTCTGCAGTACAGAGCTAACAAGGTCCTCATACCTTGTCGTAGGCGTGACGATAATGCAGAGAGGATCCTTATCAGTGAACTTCACACCAGAACGAGTTTTCTTCTTAATGGTTCCTCTGTGGTGAACCAACACTGCGAAACTCTCCTCACTAGCCATGTAAACCACCTCTAATGATAGTAACTCACGTTCAGACCATATATATAGAGCTCTCATCCTCACTGATTCGAACCGCTATGGTTCGAAATATGCTCATTGTAATTCGAACCTATTAGGTTCGAATTATTCAGTTATGGTTCGAACCAATTTGGTTCGATTTATTTAGGCTTGGCGTATAGGTGTAATTCGAACCTATTTGGTTCGAATTATGTGGAAGGTGAGTTTGAACCTATTTGGTTCGAACTACATAGAAATGCCATTTGGTTGATTGCTGAAACAGAATTTGTTTTGGCTTATTTGTGTCAAATTGAAATCCCTTTGGCTTGTTTAGGTTTTTTACCCTAATGATATCATACAGTATAGTATAGTATATTTTTAGGGTGTTTTTCCCAAAAAAAAATAGCAAGTTACTTAAATAAATTGATTGAAACTAAATTTGTTATATTATAATTTTTTTAATATAGTAGATGAAATTACAATTTTTCTTTTATATCTATAAAAATCGCTGCAGGAATATAACAGTTTACAATATGCACGTAATTCATTCCGTAGTAAATTATGTTAAAATATGTACAAAGTAGAAATTATGTGTCACAGTTTCTAAAAAAATTAGGGCATGCATAAACTACCATAAGATACAGCAGTTTATGTAAAAACAGGAATAGAGATGTAGCAGATTATGTGTACATACAAAAAGTATGTTATATATAGATATAAGAATACGATGATGATAAACTGACCAGAATAATATTATTATTATGAATAAATTTATAAATAATTTAAATACAATAACATTAAATAAAAAAATAAAATTTACGATATTATAAACATTTGGGCAATTTATTATAATAAATAATAAGAAAACTAATTTTACCAAAATGCACAAAATGAAAAATGGACACCGAAATGCATTTTCCCATAATTTATGTAAACCGCAACAGGGTCCCGTAGTTTACGAATACACGTAATCCGCTATAGAGGTGTCGCGGTTTACGTGCAACGAGAAATGAGCATAAACCGCGACAGGGGTGTCACGGTTTATGTGTGGGCGTAAAATGTGCATAAACCGCGAGAGAAGTGTAGCGATTTATGCGTTAGTATAAATACGGTGAAGGGGTCTCGCGGATTACATTTGTGCTGAAGAAAAAAGTTTTCTAGAGAGAGAAGTAGTGGTTTTCTAGAGAGAATAAAAGAGAGAAAAGTGGTTGAGTTGAGTTGAGATTGGAGCTGGGACTATGGCGGAGGCACGCAGTCTATACAGGCTCAACGGCGTTGCGCACGTTGCTGGGAGCATAAACGAAAAGGTTAGTTTGGTTATTTTTAGTTAATGTATTTTGTATAATATTTTTCATATTTTTCATTTTTTTGGTTATTTTTAGTTTCGTTATTGTTAGTTAATGTATTTAAATTTAGATTTAAATTATTATTTTAAATCATAAAATGTAGTATTTAAATTATTATTTTAATTGTTTATGTTTTTCATTGAATTTTGTGATTAGAAAATAGGAAATGTATGTTGCCAGTTTAAACTTTAAAGTTGTAGTGTTTGTGATAGATGACTATAAATTACTGTTGGTTTTTTATATGTTTGGTTTCTTCTGTCACATGCTCCAGCCGACTAGGTGTATATATAGTGTTCGGAGGCAGCAGAACATGCCTCTGCATGACAGGATCGTACCATATTTGGAGAGGGCCTGTTTGTACCACCTGGCGAGGCTCAACGCCAAGTGGTTCTGGTTGGACGAGCCCTTAGTCAGTGCTTTCATTGAGAGGTGACGTCTTGAGACGCATACCTTTCATATGTCCTTTGGAGAGTGCACTATCACGCTGCAGGATGTAGCATACCAGTTGGGGCTGCCCATGGATGGTTTACCTGTATCCAGGTGCCTTACTGATTTTGAGAAGTTTATGGAAGAAGGCAGTATACAGTCCGCTTCACCTGGTTTCATGAGAGGTTCAGGGTGCTGCCAGATGATGCTACGGAGGAGACCGTACGCATATATGCACGGGCTTATATTATGATGCTGCTTTCCACTTCGTTGTTCGGTGACAAGAGTGAAAACCGGGTTCATATACGGTGGTTGCCCTTTGTGGCGAGGCTTGATGATATGGACAGTTATAGCTGGTGGTCGGCAGCGTTGGCCTGGTTATATCATTGCATGTGTCGGGTGGCCAACAGAAACGTGACGAACTTGGCAGGCCCCCTGCAGCTCCTGCAGTCATGGATTTTCTGGCGGTTTTCTAGCCTCAGGTCGCGGGGATTCGACACATATTCCTTCCCATTGGCATCCAAGTATACATATTTGTACAGTTAGCCTTGAACTGTAACTTTTTTTATTATGGTACTACCTGTTAACTTTGTATAACATCTTTTTTGTTCAGGTGGGCCACCTACTTGCCTTCATCCGACCGCAAGGAGGAGAGAGTCGTCCAGTGTCACCTAGCGTTGGATTGATTAGGCGATCGAGATGTAAGTTTATTCATTTTGATTCAATTTTTATCTAGTACTTAACTATATATTTGTTAGTTAATGGACTAATTAATGTATTCTGTCAACATCTGTTGTTCATCCAGAGATTCTCACAGAAGAGCACAGTCGGTTATGGCGTGCATGTACTTGCTTGATATACTTCGCCGTCATTGAGTGGCACCAAGTGGATAGGGTACTGCCATAGCTGGGTGGCGTTCAGCACGAGCCTGAGCCGGCCTCGAACATTGATTAGCTCCATGCCAAGGATAGGAAGGGTGGGGACAGATGGTTCCCAAGCTACTACTAGGTATGGCACCTTAGTTGACAGAACAGGGTCAATGCTGTGCTGAGTATTCCCCGGGTGCCTAATCCCGGGCCGTCCGCAGACTTTCTGCGATGGTGGTATAGAGTGGCCTATAGGTTTCTGTCGCCAGATTCTTTGATTGCCGATCCTAGGGCCGAGGAGAACTCACAAGATGTTGTTCAGAGAGGGTCGTCACAAGCTCCTTCTACGATACCCATGCCAGACGTGCCAGATAACAAGCGCGTTGAGCGGCGACGACGCGTTGGTACTCGGGCTACAGACCGTGACTGGCAATGGCTGGATGACATGATTTAGGATGACAGATCTGGTGGCGACGGAGTCGGACACTCCGATCACCGTGTTTGGCGTGGCTGTCCTCAGCGTCGGGGTGGTTCATCAGGGGTCGCATCCGATGGTACTGGTGATAGACCCACTGAGCAGGTAGGGGCAGAGACTCAAGAGGTTCCTCTTACACATGTTTCGAGCTCCCAGATATACCATGACATCCATGGCCAGATGTATGATGACTAGGTGGGTCCGACTTTCACGATGGATATGAACCACGAGGTTGGGAGTTCACAGTTCTATTCCGACTTTGCAACTCTCATCCGGGATGATGACCCTCCGCATTTTCAGCAGCAGACCCCACAGGATCAGGTGCCTGAGACCCAGCCCCAGATGGATGTTACACAGTGGTACTGCCCAGATATGGATGATATACAGCGGTACCAGCTGCAGATGTCTGACCCTCATGGATTCCAGCCCCAGCTACATGTAGACCTGAATGAGCCTGCTGGCAGTCCGTATGACAGTTAGTTGGGCATGGGAGGGATGCCTGCATCTGCATATGGCGTGGGCATGCCGGTCAATCCTCCAGCACAGCAGCGCCAGAGGCCCGCCAGAGTGACAGGAAAGAGTCATAGCTTACTATTTTATGTTTTCATTGATGAAACCTATGTGTATGTCGGATTTACCATGTACTTTTGTATTATATGTGTTTGTACTTAGTTTATTTCCATTGAATTAGGTGTATGTAATGTATGTTTTTTGTTAACCATACACTTTGTTTTATGTTTATATAAATTGTATACTAACGTATAAACCGCTACACCCCTCTCGCGGTTTATGCACATTTTACGCCCACACGTAAACTGCGACACCCCTGTCGTGGTTTACATAGATTATGGAAAAAATATATTTTGGTATCCATTTTTCATTTTGTGCATTCTGGTAAAATTGGTTTCCATATTATTTATTATAGTAAATTGTCCTAAAAATTTGTTACATATATTATAAAAAAATAAATTCAAGACAATCTAATAATCACATATAAAATAATATTTAAAAATAAATACAAACAAACATAAGAATACACTTGTTATTAATTCACAAAATCAAATGTTAAAATAAGAATAAATTTATACCTCTAGTAATTTGAAATATATATAACAAAATCATTCAGGAGAAAGAAATATATACACATACAATTAAAATGATAGGAGCCATTAGGAGGACTCGACACTTAGTTGTTATGTTGTTCGACCTTCTATTTTTTTTATAATTGCCTTTCACTGATACATATAGAAAATTTACGTATAAAATATGATACTAATTAAATTTATACGTGAATTCTAAAGAAAATAAAGTGTCATTTATACAAAAGTAAAATATAAAATTGATTATTAGTTGAAATAAAATAGTCCAAATGATAGATTGTTTTGATTTTTTTTATACTATATGTAACCAATTTTTATAATATCATATTTTTTTATTTTTTTTATTTAATTTTATTGTATTCAAATTATTTATAAATTTATTCACAATGATAACATTATATTAGGGTCTGTTTATCATCATCGTATTCCTATATCTATATATAATATAATTTCACGTACACATAATTCATTATATATGATATAATTTTATGTACACATAATTCACTATAAGATGTAGTGGATTATATTATTTCTGTTTTTACATAAATCGTTGGACCTTGTATGCATGTCCCAGTTTTTTCAAAAACTACGATATCCTAGAATAGTTTCTATTTTACACACATTTTAACATAATTTGCTACATTCTGTAGTGGATTATGTATATATTGTAATAAACTACTATATATTCTATAAC
>NC_029794.2:116743649-116744058 GCF_000816755.2 Arachis ipaensis
CTAATATAAAAAATATAAATAAAAAAATTAAAAATTAAAAAAATACTAAACTAAAAAATTAGAAACTTATACATACATTTTATTAATTTGGGTATTACCCTTTTGTTTATAACGTGGCTCCGCCATTGATGTAAGAGTGACATCATAAAAAATAGGATTGATATTATCATTATCATTTGCTATAATGAAAATAAATAGATGACTGTAATAGCAAATCTAAACCTAGTAATCCTTAATACTGGATGTATTGTTAAACTTGTATCTTCAATAATAAATACAGCTGTTTATTAATTTTGTTCAACAAACTATAGCATTGAGTATTCTATCAAATTATTTATTTTTAAAATTAATTTGTAACGCTTCAAAAATTTATGAGCAAATATTAAATTATTAATTAAATTAAAAATAT
>NC_029794.2:116744176-116780872 GCF_000816755.2 Arachis ipaensis
AATCTTCTTATATAAAAAGTGTATCGTAAGTCGTAACAAATCTCTTGAATTTTTTCTTATTATAAAATAAAAAAATTATTTTCTAAAAAAAATATTGAAATTTTAATTTCTAGAATAGATATATATATTTTTTGCATTTAGGATAAATTCGTCGTACTCTCAACAAATTTTAGTATTTTGATAAGGTTTACTGTACTCCCGACGAACTTCAATTCTTATATGAAGTTTACCTCCCTCGGCAAACCATGAGCCAAATCCTCCATATATATTCAGATTGGTTGAGAACGAAACTCAATACTAGTAGCTCATTTTTCTCTTTGATATTGATCTTCTAATTTACTCTTTACAATATCTAGAATTCCGTTGTTGTTCATTCATTATGATAGTAAAATAGTGTATGATGAAGAAGGTTCTATCGTGTTTAGGTCTGTTTCACCAGTAATTGCATACATGACACCTGAAGTTAATAGTCCAATAGTGTTAAGAATTTGATATTGCATTCTATTGACTAACAACACATGAAAAGAGTGAAGAAAATTTACTACAGATATCTTTCTGAAGTAAATAATGCTTTATTTTACAAAAGGTATATCATAGATTATAGTTGTGATTGTTATTTTTGTATTATTTTTATTAGATCACGGTTTTGAGAATATGTTATGTTTTTTGAATTAGGTATCGGTTACGTGATGACAAGGACATACGTCTCATAAGGGTGTGGCACAATCGTTAGACAAATGTCCATCTGTTGGAATTATTTATTTTTCTAATTGAGTTTGGTGGATGAGAATCATCTGCGGATATTGCTGATGATACCCTTTAAATGGAGCAGTCAGAAGAAATATTAGAAGGGCGATGGTTGACCTAAACATGCCACCTAAAGGTAGTCAAGAGGGGTCAAATGCATGCTGAACATTCTAATGATTGTATGATGCAATTTGATGTTGAATGTCATGAGGCTTCTACTATTAGGGACCCGATGATGGATCCATATCAAGTTAATCCCGATGACTGTGAAGAGGCTGAGGCTGAACCAACAGAAATTTCTGAACCAATAAGCATCATATACAAGTTCTAAAAGTCATTTATTGTATTATAATACCATGAATGTTTATCACTTACGTTAAGAATGCTGAGTCCATTGAGGAGACATCTGTAATGTCGAAACCTGTTGTCACCTTTGGCATTATCTGGATGCAACCCCGCCCACCCAGAACACCACGAGTGTTTAGACACCACAAAAGTATTTGAGTAACTTATGAAAAAGATGCAAAAAAAATAATAATAATACCTCTCGACTAGGGAAAATCAATGTGTGAAATCCCTCTGGCTGCAACAGTATATGAGAGAAGCAAACTGCGACATCCTCCCATGTTTAGCTAACGATAGTCCGTGGCCTGATACATCTGGCGGTATAGCCATGCCAACACTGCGGAGTCTGGTATGGCCATGCCCACGAGGATTGTTGGATTGAGCAAACTATGGTTATCCTGGAGATCTTAGTCAGGTGAATAGAAGGATAGTTGTTGTTTGTTGTAGGCGCATAAACAAGCAATAACAATAAAACGTAGAAAAAGTAGTGAGAAACCAGTTAAAGTCTTGGAGATGCTTATTCTTCTGGATTAACATGTCATACTAACTACTCCAACGACGAGTGATTCCTTCAATGGCAAGGCTGTAAGTGATTAAGCCATAGGTCGTGGTCATTAATCTCCTCTGATCCAAACCAAACACCCGCAGAGGCTAGATCAATCTGGGAGAGGGTGAAGCTCACGCAATTCAATCTCTGATGATCCTACTCAAAACGCTACATACAAGGTCGGGTCTTTTGGATCGGAGAATGAAGCTCTATGATTCTAGCCCTTAGAGCCATAGGAACCTCAATTACCCCTGACTAACGGAATTTCATGTCACATATCCCAATTAGCTCAAGTAACTTGTTGGAACCCGTGATGTACTCTCAAGTTATAGCTCAATACTATCCGGGTAAGGACTCGTAAAGAACTCATGTAGAATAAGGGGTCATACTTTCGTTCCACCCCAGGTTCATGTAGATGAAGAACGATAATACATCATAGAATAGAATCAAACATGTATTAAAGTAGAAAAGTATTGTATTAATCCATAGGAATCAGCAGAGCTCCTAACCTTAACTTAGGAGGTTTAGTTGCTCATACTGTACAGAAAATAACGTATGATATGTTCTAAGGGGCTGCCGATCCTAACATGGGTGATCTTCGCTTATATATACTAATCTAATAATTAAAAATTACAAAAGTAAAATAAACTAAGCAGAAAGGTGCGAAAATCCACTTTTGGACCCACTTGGTGAGTATTTGGTCTGAGCTTGGCGTCTAACTTGAAGGAGTGGGCATTGGACGCCCACTAAGGAGTAAATATGCTGCTTCCTTACTCCCCTTGTGACGTTGAACGCTGGGTTTGGGCGTTCAACAATGGCTTCAGTCCTCTTGGGGCGTTGAACGCCGGAAAGGGGGTAGTTTGGGCGTTCAACACCCATTTTGGGTCATCATTTCCAAAGAAAAGTATAGACTATTATATATTGCTGGAAAGCTCTGTAAGTTAGCTTTTCAACACCGTTGAGAACGCGTCAATTGAACCTTCCAGAAATGCTCATTTGAATCCAAAAGAAGCATTCCGCCAAGATGAAGAACTTAATCAGAGTCAACTGAATCCGGTTCAACTTATAGCAACAGAGACTGTTGAAGCATTAATCTTCTTCATGTTTTA
This sequence comes from Arachis ipaensis, assembly GCF_000816755.2. NCBI lineage: Eukaryota > Viridiplantae > Streptophyta > Magnoliopsida > Fabales > Fabaceae > Arachis > Arachis ipaensis. Next base: position 116,746,925 of record NC_029794.2, read on the forward strand.
CAGTTTGTAATTCATTTTTAATGTATATCTTTCTGTAATTTCTTGAGTGGAAAAAGACTGAAAGAGAGGAATTAAGAAAAAAAACCTATGAGTGAAACACTTGAGAGAAAAGCCTAGAGTGATTTTAGATTTCTTTAGGTTGGTTATTAAGTCTTGTGTCTTGTACCTATGAGGTACCCCTTTCTAAGTTGGGTTAGCACTTAGAGTGAAGAGTTAGGTATTAGTATAACCAAGTCAAGTTAGTTGAGAACTTGAGAGAAAAGGATTGGGTGAATCCTATAAATTGGTGTATGTAATACTTTAACTATAGTAGAAATTCCACCACTGTTGTGGTGGAGACTGGATGTAGGTTGTATTGCACAAGGCAACTGAACCAGGATACATGCTTGTGTCATTCTTCTTCTCTTACTCTAAGTTATGTTATTTATGATATAAAACAAAATTGTCTCATAAAGTTTTCGCTGCACAGTTCAAACAGACTCTAAGTAAAAGTTTGCAAGTAAAGGCTAAATTCATTAAAGTAAAAGAAGGCCATAGATTCAACCCCCATTCTCTAAGCCTTCTACAACCTTCAAAGTTCGTACTTGATTTTGGCTATCATAGATAGAAATATAGTGAATGTCTGTCATGCTAAGTTGTGGTTTAGTACTTAAAGAAATAAGTGATATGATTAGTATTAGATGAAAAGTCAGAGTGACGCAGCGGAAAGCTTGCGAAAGCATTGGCGTAGTAAGAACATGATAGTGAGGAACAGTAAAAGGCAATGAAAAACATTTTAGGCTTGAATGTGCGATGGATGTGTAGTTGATTTCGGTGGAAGATTAGACATATTTGGTTTTGAATGACGAATCTGAGATGTTGAATGCTAAGTTTGTGTTGTTACTAGATTGAGTGAAAATTGTAAAAGGCAGAAAATTTTGACTTAAGAAAGTTCCATTGATTTCTGGTGCGTGGCAGAAGTTAGACCAATTAAGAGAATCTTAATAAGAGAAATGTGTTGCAAGGAGGTACAGGATTAGCCAACAACGTCCAATTTAACTAAACACTTGAGCATTCTAACTCAAGTGTCTCCTCTTAATCAACCCCATGTCAAGTAGAAAAACTACTCCATTGACATGCATATAATACTCATAAAAATATAAGAAGACATAATAAATTAAATAAAATAAAATAGAGAATTTATAATTAATTAAAAGTAAAAGTAACTCTATATATTAATAAAATCCAAAATGCAACATACTTATTTGAATAGGGTCAATGAGCAACTAATAGAGTAAAGGAATAGGAAAACAAACTAAAGTGATGTCTTCACGGAGGTAATGACTCTTCAGCATCCAAAATCCAAAGCGAAAGTATAAACTATCAATGTAAAGCTAATCTAGATTCCAATCTAAAACTAAAAGTAATCCTAATAATGATGTATCTGAATGTGTGTGGATGCGTCTTGAGTCTCTGCATGTTTCCTAGCTTTAGTTTGTGTTTCTGGGCCGAAAACTGGGTCAAAATGCGGCCCGAAATCGCCCCCAGCGTATTCTGTTATTTCTGCAGATCGCGCAGGTTACGCGTACGCGTCGTCCACGCGTTCGCGTCATTTAGCGATTTTTCTTGTCACGCGTTCACGTCGCTGCAATTTCTTCATTTCGCGCGCTCGCGTGAGCCATGCGATCGCGTCAGTGTTCGCTGGTCATCTCCTTGGTTTCTTGTGTTTCTTCCAATTTTGCAAGCTTCCTCTCCATTCTCTAAGCCATTCCTACCCTATGAAGCCTGAAACATTTAACACACGGATCACGGCATCGAATGGGATAAAGGAGAGTTAAAATGTACTAATTAAAGGTTTCTAGGAAGCAAGTTTTCAACCATAAACAATACTAGGAAGGAATTATAAAATTCATGCAATCTATATGAATAAGTAGGTAAAGACTTGATAAAACTACTCAATTAAACACAATATAAATCATAAAATAATGGTTTATCAACCTCCCCACACTTAAACATTAGCATGTCCTGATGCTTAGCTTAAGGAGATAAAATATATGAGTAGGGAAATGTAAGACTCATGTAATGCAACTATATGATTCTTGTCTACTTGGTTAAAAATAAATAAGCTCTTCAAGATAAACATAAATCAAATTCCACTAATTCAATTTATACAGTAAGAACAGATAAAAATGTAAGAAGACAGCTCATAAAAGCAGGGAACATAGAATTAAGCATTGAACCCTCACTGATGGTGTATGTGTACTCTAGTCTCTCAAGTGTATAGGATAATCACTCTACTTTTCTCTAATCATGCTTTCTAAACTTTGTTCTTCACCTAACCAATCAATAATATTTAATGTACTAATGCAAACATCATGAGGTCTTTTAAAGGTTGTAATGGGGCCAAGGCAAAGGTGAGGGTATATATATGGCTAAGTGAATCTTTGACTAACCTAAACTTTTACCTAACATACACATACTCTATTTAATTCTAATTCATGCCTAGCTACCCATAATTTCCACTTTCATATTCTATACTCATGTATTAACTTTTTCTCTTACTTTTCTTGTCACATATGCATTGGAGCTTTACTTAACTTAGAATTGGGGTAATTTTGTCCCCTTATTTATTTAAATATTTATTGAATATATTTTTTTTTGAAATTTTTTTAAATATAAATAATATATCAATGCACATGGATTTTTAATTTTTCTATTTTACATGAGTAGGTACCCAAATTTCTATTATTTTATTAAGGTAAGAACATAACATATTCCTTTATTAACCCATGTTCCCACAATTTTCCTGTGCTTAATTAACACACAATCTCTATCTTAGGCTAACCAAAGATTCAATTTGGGGTGTTTAATTGTTTTTCTGCTTAAAGCTAGTGATGTGGTAAAATATAGAACAAATGGAATTTAAAAGGCTCAAAGTGGCTGACAAGGGTGATTTAAAGGGTATGCTTATTTGGGATAAGTGAGCTAAACAAGTAATGGCCTCAATCATATGCATGCATATAAATACATTAAGCATTGGACATATAGGATGAAACAAAATAAAGATTACAATCATAGAGAAGTAAACACACAAGAATAAAATATTTATGGTTAAATAATATAACCATGTAATTAAGCTCAAAATCTTACGGGTTGTGTGTTCTTAGCTTTTAAACTATGTTCCAATTACAACTTCTAACAAATTTAACACAAAAGTTTTGATTTAAATTAGTGAAATTTTTCAAAAATAGGGTCTTAAAAAGAAATTTATTATTTTTCAATCAAGTAGAACATGAATGCAACTAACCTATTACTATGTAATTTATCCTATTCTAAGAAAAACTAACTAAGTATCCTATTTTATTAGTGTTTTAGGGAAGAGAAATTACCTCCGAAAGTCAGGTACTGACTGACCTCCCTACACTTAAAGCTTTGCACCGTCCTCGGTGCCATCTGTCAGGAACAAAGGGGGGCTGGTAGCAGCATCTCCACCATCGGGACCGTCATGGCTCCCTGTGCTGGTAAATGAGGTGAAGTCCGGGGTGTCTGGGTCTTCGTTAGGTGGGTGGTTATCAACAAGTAGCTCCTTGAGGTATGTAAATCTGCGCTTGTTACGGCGCTCTCTTTGCTTTCTTTTCCGGTCAAGCCGGTCTAGCCTCTCAAGTATCTAATGGAGCAATTAGTTTGTTGAAGGTGCTTGTGATGTGGAAGAAGAAGGGGTATCTTCTGCTGGTTCTGTGCTCTGGTTGATAGTGGCTGCTGGAGGTCTGATATACTTCCTGTTAGGGACGTATTGATCATCTCGTGGAATCATGGCCTTGGTATCCCCAGTTCTATAGGAGACTCCGGCTGCTGAGACTAGATCTGAAACCAAGGCGGGAAAAGGTAGGTTGCCCGCAATTTGTACGTGTCCCATAGCATGCCGAATGTGTCTTGGCAAATTGAGGTGCTGGTCTGTAAGGATACATCAGAGTAAAACAGCCATGTCTGTAGTGAAGGAGGATTCATGAGAGCTCAGAAAGACGTAATAGGACATGATCTGGGCCCATACTCGAGCCTCCAAGGTGAGTGTGGAAGCCAATATGCCCTTAGGTCGGGAACGATGGTATCCGTAGATCCATATACTACCAGGTTGTGCGATAACTCTGAGAACGGCGTCCCAGTCAAATTGGTATGTCTGGCGCTTGAATGAGGCTTCTTGAAATATGTCCAATCCTTCTGAAGCAGAGGAAAGATCTAAAGCTTGTTGAATGGCTTCTTCGGTTATGGGGACTTACTTCTGATGGACATAGACAGACTACATGGTTGGCATGTGAAGATTGGAGTAGAATTTAACTACCCATGATAGATTAACCTGCCGTGGCTGTCTCTGTAGGAATTCCCATTGTCTTCGCTCAATGCGGGACTCAACAATTTCAGCAATATTGGTTGGGAGGATGAGAAGGTGCTCATTGTTATAGTTCCTTGCTGCCAGGATGGGGAACATCTGCTCACAGTAGCGGTTAATAAACCGCGCAGTGTCCTTTGCTGGAAAGGCTTTTTCTTTTTCATCGACCTTAATAATCCTCTTGATTCGTTTTGTTGAGGGTTTCACCGCTGTTGAAGATGGCTCTTCCACTAAAGCTCTTTTTGTTCCTCTCCTTGCTGGTGGTTTGGGAGTAGCTTTCTCCTTGCCTTTCTTGGTGGCCATCCTGAAAAAGGAAAGAGAAAGTAATATGTAAAGCTAAGGGTTCGAGCAAGGGAGAGAGCATTAAGGGTGATAATCAATGCACGGTAAAGAAGGATATCGTTAACACATGGTCTAGACTACATGTGAAAAGTTCATCAAAGGTGATAAAGCAAGTGCATGTGATGGCAATTAAATGCAAGATGTTTATTGGCATGCTGGCAAAGGCATGAGTAGCATAGATCAAGCATTCAATGTCCAAGTTAGATTACCAAGCCTTTCAAACTAATAATCTGTATGTATTGACAATTATATATAATTAATAAAATATAAAAGGGGTTTTGTGAAAAACAGGCATTAGAATAGTAGAATAGAAAGATTTAAAATAATGCGTAATGCCATACGGGCTTTTTCACAAATACATAGCATGCATGGTAAATAAGTTATTGAAAGTAGTAAATTGAACATGCAAGCAACCCTTTAAGAATTAATAATAATTGTCAAACAATTTCACAATAATTCACAAGCAAAATATAGAAAATAATGACCTAAATAAATTTCTAACACCAATTAAAGGAATAAAGAGAAAAAGGAAGAAAAGAAAAATATAGATAATGAAAGTGAAAAGAGAAAGAAAACATAAATAAAAATAATAAAGGAAAAGTAAAAAGTAAAGAAAGAATGAAAATAACCTTGATAATGGATGTGAAAAAGAAGGGAGGAGAAAGTAAAAAGTGAGAAGGAATAAAGAAGGAAGAAGGGAGTAGAAAGAAATAAGAAGGGAAAAAGAAAAATTAGGATTTGGAGAAGAAAAGATATGATATTTGGCTGATCTGGATAATCTGTGCGCCGTATGTGACGCGAATGCGTGGGTCACGCGATCGCGTGATGTGTGATGTTTTTCAAGTGACGCGGACGCGTGGGGCACGCAGTCGCGTGACTTGATTTGTGTGAGTGGCGCGAGAGCAGTCTCGCGTTTGCGCGACTCTCTGTTTCAAACTCATTTTGCCAAAATTTAGGGTGACGCGTTCGCGTGGGTGACGCGATCGCGTGAATGGCCATATTTTGAGGACGACACGGCTGCGTGGGGTACGCGGTCGCATGATGGGGCTGGTGCTTCCAGCATCATTCCAGCCCAGCTCCATCATAACTTGCTGCCATACACCTCTTTTTCGTCGATTTTTAGGGGCACATGTTTGCGTGGGTGACGCGGACGCGTGGGAGGCTATTTTCCAAAATGACGCGGCTGCGTCAGCGACGCAGTCATGTGGGCATGTTTGTGCCTAAGGCACGCCTCCAGCCACGCTTTCGCATGACTTTCTGTTCAATTCTCTTTTCTTTAAAACGCAGATATGACGCGGACACATCAGCGACGCTTACGCGTCGCGTGCATTTTTTTTATATATACAATATGCAAATGCAAATGCAGGCTATATGCAACTATATGCAGAGATTATGAGAAAAGTCATTAACAAAAATTAAATAGAATAAAGTAAAATAAAACTAAGACTGAAACTGAACGATCATACCATGGTGGGTTGTCTCCCACCTAGCACTTTGCTTTTACGTCCTTAAGTTGGACGCTCTTCAGGCTCATTCTGCTTCTATTGGTGGGTCTTTCAAGAGGAAGACCTCTAGTTCTTTGTGATCCTTCATCTTCTCACCATGATAGAGCTTCAGGCGATGTCCATTAACCTTTAGAAATTTGGAGCTAGAAGGATGACGCAGGTGGAAAACTCCGTATGGCTCTGCCTTTTCTACTCTGTATAGACCTTCCCATCTTGATCTCAATTTACCTGGCATAAGCCTCAGTCTGGAGTTATAAAGAAGAACTAACTCCTCTGGTCTGAATTCTCTCCTTTTTATATGCTTGTCATGGACAGCCTTCATCTTTTCTTTGTATCTCCTGGAGTTGTCATATGCTTCTAGGCGAAGATTCTCCAGTTCTGCTAGTTGCAGCTTTCTTTCAGCACCAGCTTCTTCATAGTTCATGTTGCACTCTCTCACAGCCCAGAAAGCCTTGTGTTCCACCTCTACTAGAAGGTGGCAAGCCTTTCCGTATACTAAGCGGAAGGGGCTCATCCCAATGGGTGTCTTGTACGCTGTTCTATATGCCTAGAGTGCATCTTGTAGCCTGGCACTCCAGTCTTTCCTGTGAGGTTTTACTATCTTCTCCAAAATGCGTTTAATCTCTCTGTTAGAGACTTCTGCTTGCCCATTGGTCTGGGGATGGTAAGCTATTACTACTTTGTGAATTATCCCATGCTTCTTCAGTAATCCTGTTAGTCTCCTGTTACAAAAGTGAGTGTCTTGATCGCTCACGATTGCTCGTGGTGATCTAAAGCGACAAATAATATGGTTTCTAACAAAGGAAACAACAGTGTTAGCATCATCAGTACAGGTAGGAATTGCTTCCACCCATTTAGAAACATAATCTACAGCTAACAGTATATAAAAGTAACCATTAGAATTTGAAAATGGACCCATGAAGTCAATGCCCCAAACATCAAAAATTTCACAGAAAAACATAATCTGTTGAGGCATCTCATCTCTCTTGGATATATTACCAAACCTTTGGCAAGGGGAATAAGATTTACAAATTTCAGCAGCGTCTTTAAAAAGAGTAGGCCACCAGAATCCACAGTCTAGAATTTTTCTAGTTGTTCTTTGAGGGCCAAAATGTCCTCCACTCTCAGATGAGTAGCAGGCCTCTAAAATGGACTGGAATTCTGATTGAGGCACACACCGTCTAATTACCTGGTCAGCACCACACCTCCATAAATATGGATCATCCCATATATAATATTTGGACTCGCTTTTCAGCTTGTCTCTTTGATGCTTAATGAAATTTGGAGGAAAAATGTGGCTAACTAGATAATTAGCTACAGGTGCATACCAAGGAACTACTTCAGATACTGCATGTAAGCTATCAAATGAAAAATTATCTTTTATAGGAGTGGAGTCATTCTTAATGTGTTCAAGGCGACTCAAGTGGTCTGCAACTAAATTTTGGTTACCACTCCTATCTTTAATTTCTAAATCAAATTCTTGCAGCAGTAGTATCCAACGTATTAGCCTTGGTTTTGACTCCTTTTTAGCTAGTAAATATTTTAGAGCTGCATGATCTGAGTACACTACTACCTTAGTACCAAGTAAATAGGCTCAGAATTTATCCAGAGCAAAAACAATAGCTAGAAGCTCTTTTTCAGTAGTAGTATAATTAGATTGAGCAGCATCTAAAGTCTTAGATGCATAAGCAATTACAAAAGGATCCTTACCTTCGCGCTGAGCCAGCGCTACTCCTACTGCTTGGTTGGAAGCATCACACATAATTTCAAATGGCTGGCTCCAGTCTGGTCCTCTCACAATTAGAGCTTGAGTCAGGATATCTTTCAAATGCTTGCATACAATCCTCACTGAACTCAAACTCGATATCTTTCTGCAGCAATCTGGATAAAGGCAATGCTACCTTACTGAAGTCCTTAATGAACCTCTTGTAAAAACCTGCATGGCCAAGGAACGAACAGACTTCCCTCACAGAGGAGGGGTAAGGTAAACTAGAAATAACATCCACCTTTGCTGGATCTACAGAAATGCCAGTATTAGACACAACATGTCTTAGTACAATTCCTTGTTTTACCATAAAGTGACATTTCTCAAAATTCAACACAAGGTTTGTACTTACACACCTGTCTAACACTTTAGATAAACTATCCAAGCAAAGGCTAAATGAATCACCATATACGATAAAATCATCCATAAAAACTTCCATACAGTTCTCAATAAGATCTGAAAAGATACTCATCATACATCTTTGGAAAGTAGCAAGTGCATTACACAAGCCAAAAGGCATTCTTTTATAAGCATAAGTTCCAAAGGGGCATGTAAAAGTAGTCTTCTCCTGATCCTCAGGAGCTATATGAATTTGAAAATATCCTGTATAGCCATCTAAAAAGCAATAATGGGATTTACCTGACAAGCGATCAAGCATATGATCAATGAATGGTAAGGGGTAGTGATCCTTGCGAGTGGCTTGGTTGAGACGCCTATAGTCAATGCAAACTCTCCATGAGTTCTGCACTCTAGTTGTCAGGAGTTTTCCATGCTCATTTCTTACTGTTGTGACTCCAGACTTCTTAGGCACCACTTGTACTGGACTGACCTATTCACTGTCTGAGATGGGGTAAATGATATCTGCTTCAAGTAGTCTGGTTACTTCTTTCTTAACAACTTCTAAGATGGTGGGATTCAATCTTCTTTGAGACTGACGGACAGGCTTCGCTCCATCTTCTAAGAATATTCTGTGCTCACAAACTTGAGGGCTGATGCCTACTATATCCGCCAAGCTCTATCCAATTGTTTTCTTATGTTTTCTCAGCACACTGAGCAGTTGTTCTTCTTGTTGGGAAGTGAGTTTCTTTGCAATGATAACTGGGAACTTCTGGTTATCCTCAATTTAAGCATACTTGAGGTGTGGAGGGAGGGGATTTAATTCTAATTTAGGCTCTTGGATAGGTTCTGGGTCATCCGGGGCTGGTGATAATGGCAAAGGGTCTTCATTGTTTTCAGAAAGTGTCCCCACACTTGGACCTTGCTCCATGTACTTCTCTTCCATTTCTTCTTGGTGAACCTCAGCTACAGTTTCATCAATGATGTTGCATTGGAAGATAGAATTCTCTTTTGGAGGATGCTTCATAGCTTCATTTAAACTGAAACTCACTGCTCTGCCATCTATCTCAAAGGAGTAAGTTCCTGAGAATGCATCCAGCTTAAACTTCGAAGTCTTCAGGAATGGTCTTCCAAGCAGGATTGATGATGGTCTTCCTGAGTCATTAGGGGGCATTTTCAGGATATAGAAGTCAATGGAAAATGTGAGCCCCTTAATGCTCACTAATACATCTTCAGCAATTCCGACCACTGTAATAATGCTTTTATCTGCTAACACAAAACGAGCTGCCGACCTTTTTAAGGGAGGGAGCCTCAAAGTATCATATATAGACAATGGCATTATACTAACACACGCTCCTAAATCACACATACAGTCAGAAAATATCACACCTCCAATGGTACAGTTAACTATACATGGACCTGGATCACTACATTTTTCAGGTATACCTCCCATTAAGGCAGATATAGAACTACCTAAAGGAATAGTTTCTAATTCATTAATTTTATCTTTATGTATGCACAAATTCTTTAGAAACTTTGCATATTTAGGTACCTGCTAAATAACATAAAAAAGGAGAACAGTTACCTCAACCATTTTTAATATTTCTACCATTTTGGGATCAAGTTCCATTTACTTTCTAGGCTTCCTTGCAAGTTGTGGGAATGAAATAGGAAGGGCGTTACTTGCAGCTTCTGCATCCTTTGGTGTTTCGTTCTGTGGTTGAGCTGCTTCTTCTTCAACTATATTTTGTACATCCTCTTCCTCTTCAGCATCTTCCACTTCCACCACATCCTCAGCTGGGACGTGTTCTGGTGAGCTTGGCTCCTCCTGGTTCCTCTCCTGCAATGTGATTTCAGACCTTAAAGTGATGGCATTGATGCCACCTTTGGGATTAGGTAGGGGTTGAGAAGGAATTCCACTGGAGCTTGAAGGTTGATTGGTGGAATTAGGTGATGAATTTAACCGGGAGACGAGAGCTTGTAAAGTGGCAGTCAGACTATTTAAAGTAGAGTTCAGCTGCGTCTGCATGTCTTGCTGTCCTTGTGCAAGAGAACGGAGCATCTCGTCATTTGATGAGGAATTGGAATAAGTGATCTGAGGAGCCTGTTGTTGGTTGTGCTGGAATCCTTGAGATTGTCTTAGGTGAGGTGCTCTGTAAGGCTGGTTCTGATTCTATTGTCTGTTGTTGTTATTCCACCTCTGGTTTCCATTGTTATCTATGCTCCTTTGTTATAGTTGTCCCTCCAATTATGGTTAGAATTATCTCTCTAACCTTGATTGGAGTTATCCTGCCATCCTTGGTTATGGTTTCCACCTTAGTTGTAATTGCCGCCTTGTTGATTGTATCCTTGATTCGGGCGGTCATAGAAGTTATGAGTAGCTGCCACAGTGTTGTCTTCCTGTTAGAGCTGTGGACATTCATCAGTATAATGACTATAATCAACACAGATTCCGCATACTCTTTGGAAAACTAACTGTTGGCTCTGTTGTGGTGGGTGAGGCTGAGCTTGTTGTTGTTGGTTCAACTGCATTTGCTTCAATAGGTTGGTCATTTCACATATACTCTGTGTAAGAGCAGTAGTCTCAATGGTAGAGGAAACCTCTGCAACAGCTTTTGAGTGGCTGCACCTCTGCCTGTGATTCCTAGTGGACTCAGCTAAGTCGCTGATCAGTTGCCATGCTTCATCTGCGGTTCTGTACTTTTTCATAGAACCATTACTAGCACCATCCAGTGTAGTCTTATCCTGGGGGTTCATGCCTTGAGTGAAGTAGCTGATCAACACTAGTCTGTCAATCATGTGATGGGGGCATACGTCTAAAAGGTTCTTAAAACGCTCCCAGTATTCATAGAGAGTCTCCGAGTCACCTTGAACAATGCAGGAAATCTCTTTTTTCAATCTATCTGGGACTTCAGCTGGAAAGTATTTTTCCGAAAATTTTCTCCTGAGTGTATCCTAGTTAGTAACAGTCGCTTCAGGTTGGGAGTAGTACCACTCTCTTGCCTTTTCCTCAAGAGAAAACGGGGAGGCAGTAAACAGAATAGAAGTTTTATCTGCACCATTACGCCTAATAGTAGAACAGGCTGTCTGGAAATCCCTAAGGTGCTTAATAGGCTCTTGAGCAGGTAAGCCATGAAACTTGGGCATCAAGTGAATTAGTGCAGTCTTCAATTCAAAATCTGCAGCCAGATTTGGATGATGCACTTGATAAGGTTGCAGTGTGAAATCTGGGGCTCCAGCTTCCTGGAGAGTAATTCTCCTAGGTTCTGCCATGTTACCTGCACGTGAATCAATTGGATCAGTAGTAAAGGAGCTTGTCTCGCTCTCAGATGGCAGTTCAGATTCGCCCTTATATGAAACTGGTGAATCAATAACAATCACTTCACCACCCTCATAGGCTAATACGTGAAAGATTTCTTTCAATTTCAAGATCAAAAGCGGCTAAGCTCGGATCAGGCAATGAACGCGTCATTCAATGAGAAAGACATATAGCTCATGGTAACAAAATAAAAATAAAATATGCAAATAAATAGAAATATGTACACTAATTAATAATCTAGCACACTATTGTAACTCCCCGGCAACGGCGCCAAAAATTGATGTGTGGCAGAAGTTAGACCAATTAAGAGAATCTTAATAAGAGAAATGTGTTGCAAGTATAGCCCTTAACTAGCTAAAGTCTGCCTCACCAATTTAAAAAGGGTTGTCACAAATTTTAGAATTAAAAATACTGGGAGTATGAGTCCCAGGTCGTCTCCCAACGAGTTGCAGGAAAGCGTGCTATTTTATTAACTAGAGGTTTTCCAGAAAAGTTGAGTTTTGATAATGAGTAAAATTAATTGTAAATTAAAACAATAAAAATAAACTAAGAATAATTATTGATATTCTAAATAAAAAGCCTTGACTGGGGGAATGATTAATTGGAAGTTCTATCCTTGTTGGAATCTTCTCAAGTGTAGTGTAAAGAGGTTGTTGTTTTCACTTAGTTAACCCTTACTAAATAAAGGAAAGTCAAGTGATTGAGCTAACTCTTACCCGCAAATCCTAGTCCTCTCCCTTGGGAAGGTTTAGCATTAGTAGGTACAGGATTAGCCAACAACGTCCAATTTAACTAAGCACTTGAGCATTCTAACTCAAGTGTCTCCTCTTAATTAACCCCCATGTCAAATAGAAAAACTACTCCATTGACATGGATATAATACTCATAAAAATATAAGAAGACATAATAAATTAAATAAAATAAAATAGAGAATTTATAATTAATTAAAAGTAAAAGTAACTCTATATACTAATAAAATCCAAAATGCAACATACTTATTTGAATAGGGTCAATGAGCAACTAATAGAGTAAAGGAATAGGGAAACAAACTAAAGTGATGTCTTCATGGAGGTAATGACTCTTCAACATCCAAAATCCAAAACGAAAGTATAAACTATCAATGTAAAGCTAATCTAGATTCCGATCTAAAACTAAAAGTAATCCTAATATCGATGTATCTGAATGTGTGTGGATGTGTCTTGAGTCTTTGCATGTTCCCTAGCTTTAGTATGTGTTTTTGGGCCGAAAATTGGGTCAAAACGCGGCCCGAAATCGCCCCCAGCGTATTCTGTTATTTTTGCAAATCGCACAGGTCACGCGTACGCGTCGTCCATGCGTTCGCGTCATTTAGCGATTTTTCTTGTCACGCGTTCGCGTCATTCGTGCAGACTCCAATCTACGCGTTTGCGTCAGGCACGCGTTCGCGTCGCTGCAATTTCTTCATTTCGCACGCTCGCGTGAGTCATGCGATCGCGTCAGTATTCGCTGGTCATCTCCTTGGTTTCTTGTGTTTCTTCCAATTTTGCAAGCTTCCTCTCCTTTCTCTGAGCCATTCCTACCCTATGAAGCTTGAAACACTTAACACACGGATCACGGCATCGAATGAGATAAAGGAGAGTTAAAATGTACTAATTAAAGGTTTCTAGGAAGCAAGTTTTCAACCATAAACAATACTAGGAAGGAATTATAAAATCCATGCAATCTATATGAATAAGTAGGTAAAGACTTGATAAAACCACTCAATTAAACACAATATAAATCATAAAATAATGGTTTATCAATTTCAGTAAGATTTTAAAGAGTCTAAAAGATTTTAAATCATGATTTGATGAAAGAGCTATGGTGGGTTTTATGAAAGGGATGATAGATATGATATTAGGTTTGCTAAAGTTAAGAGTAAGACTTAAATTTTATTTAAGTGGTAAGGAAGGTGATTAGGTATCTAGATTAATGATAGATGGTAAGGTGAATATTGTGGGTTTGATTGATTCTAAGGAGACCTTCAAATGGAAGTTTAATTAAGTTTTATTCCTTTTAAGGACCAAATTTTGAGGGCAAAATTTTAAATAGGGTGGGTAGGATGTAAAATCCAGTCAAATCGTGATTAATTAAATATAAATTAAATATGAGCGAATATGGTTAGAAAATTTAACAATAGGAATTTGATAATTTAAAAATGATATTTGGACTCAGTAGATTTTTTTGAGTCGAAAAACATAGTTTTCTGTGTAAGAACATGCAGTGAAAATTTTACTATCAGTACCGACTGAGATCTGCCTGGTATTGTAGCTGAAAAAATTAATTTTTAGCAAGAAAGGTAAAAAACTTAAAAGTTGTATTTGAGAAGGTAAAAATAATTAAACGCACATTTAAAACGCTAATCTTAAAAGTTTTGGCCTAAAAATGGGCCAAACGGGCCATATATATGAACTGGGCCCAAGTTGGGCCCAAGTCCAACATATATAAACCCTAACTTAAAGCCATTTAGCCACCATAACCCTCATTTGTTATATTTGGTGCTGAAATGAAAAGAGAGAGATGAGAAGAGAGAAATTCTAGCTCCCTAATACTTCAAATCACCATAACTTGAGCTATGGAGCTCCAATCGACGAGCCGTTTATAGCCACGCGTCGCACTTCTCCTCCTCTTCAATTCTATCTAGGTATTGTGGTGAGTTTCTCAATGATCTCTGCCCAGTTTCGTTTTTACTCTTGTATTTCGAATTTAGTTTGGGTTTTGAAGAAATCTTGTGGTTTTGGTTATTTAGGAATGCTCTAGTATGAGCCATTGGTAAATTTTATCAACCAATTTCATGGGTTAAGGTAAGAAAGTCTCTAACCCTTGTAATTTATGAGATTTCGTGAGCCCTAAGTTGATGTATGTATGTAATGTGTGTATTAGAGTATTGGGTACACTTTTGGAACTTGAATATTGTTTGTGAAAGTGTTTGGTAGAGCTTGGAGCTGAGTCTTGGTGGATACTCCAAAGTGAGAGCTTAAATTTGACTTCCAAGAGGTATGGTTTAAGTTTCATTTAAGTACCGTGTGGTGTGATGAGAATTCCTAGGTTAAATTCTCCTAGGATTAATTTTGAATTGTGTGTTTGGTTGGAATTGATGTGTATAGATGATATGTTGTAGAAAATAATGATTTGGGTATGTCTTGCGTGATTTGGCATATTTGGATGTTATGAAATTGAGGATTAGGATGATGATAATGAATTGATATGCATATATGACATGTTGTGGTATTGAGGATTTGGATGAAGTTAGTGTAATAGTGCATAATTGGTGTGTTGTTGGAGTTAATATTGGATAATGAATTATGTGAATTGTGAGTTATACATGTTTAGGGTTTAGGGTTTAGGGTTTAGGGTTTAGGGTTCTTACAAGTGGTATCAGAGCCTGCCCAAGGGGAAGGTATCTGATAACATTTATAAAGTATTATTTTTTCGGATATTTACTACAAATTTGTTCTATAAACTAAAATTTTATAGTTAAAACTTTGAAGTAGCAGTGAGAACTGTTAATACGTTGGTCAGCCCAGATTGTAGTCTCGGTTGTAAGTCCTAACTAAGGCAGTGAATCCGTTGGTTACCGACGGTGGTCTCGTAACTCACAAAGTTCTAACCATAAAATGGCTAGTTTGTTGAGAACAATGAGTAGTTTAAATCTAGGGAAAAATAATTCTTTAATAATAAAAACAGATAATGATGAAGCATCCACTTCTGGAACTAAGAATGAATTAGAAATAGCTAAGCTAGAAGAAAGTTTTCATAATTGGAATATACCTATAATAGATAAAGATAAAGTATATAAAAAGAGAAACTTCTGGGAAGGAAGAAATTATGAAATTCATATGTTAGAATATTGTAAACCAGGAACAAGTAGTAAGAAATTTTAACAATCTTAGAAGAAGATAAGTTGAAAGAACATAGCAGTAAAGGATATAACTTCATTCATATAGGATTAATACAAGTAGCCGTAAAACCTAATTTTAGAATAGGAATTAATCTGCCTATATTATTAACTTTAAGAGATACCAGATTCCAAAATTTCAGTGATTCATTAATAGGAATATTAGAAAGTAACTGTCATGACGGTCCGGGTTTTTTTAATTGTTACCCAAATTATGCTATGAATTTAAAAAATGAATATACATGGAAAGCCTTAAAATTACAAGTAAGATCTGATGAGACAATTATAAATGAGAAATATGATTCGTTCGAAATAATCTATAGAATATATTATAAAATTACTAAGGTTAATTATGATTTTAAAGCATTAAGACAATCCTCAAAAGAAGAAATGATAATTATGCATGCAAATCTTAAAAGATCTAATATACAAACCCCTAGAAGGTTAAGACATGAAGAATTAAAAAGCAGAATGCCTGAAGAATGGGTAATACCTGATGGTATTGAAGAACCACAGATACAAAACACTAGAATAAGAGAAATAATAAGAGAAGGACCAGATATTAGAATTAGAATGAATAGATCCCAATCATTAAGAATTCCTGATAATGTTAAAACTATTAGTCATAGAAATTCCATAGATAACTCATCAATAGGAAATATGGATGATATTGTAGGAATTGACAACAGAAGGCCACATATAGCCACTGCTGTATACAAATCACCTTCAGAATTTGATCCAAGAGAGTCACAAGTTTTATCAGTAATTATTAAGGAAGAACCATTTGAGATTGATAAAGAATGGATAAAACAAGATTTTAATGCTGATTATAATAAACCACTAAGAGATTGGTATTTTACCAATCATTCAGAAAATGAAGTTATTAGACTAAGAGAACTGTTCTATGATTTTATGAAAGGAAATAGAATTAGTTTATACTTCTTTGATTGGTATGTTAATTATTACTCTAAACCCGATAAGAAATTATGTCCTTTAACAAAACCGACTGTTGTTTGGAAAACAAGCTCAGGATCAGTAATAAAATCTGAATACCCTCCTAAAGAAACTATCAAAATACTAATTGGAAAAGACTTAGAAGTTGAAGCAACACCTTATAAAGATAGCAATACAGAAGGAAATATAGAAAAAAGAGATATTAAGAAATTACATCAACAATTAATCTTTACTAATACCATGTTAGATATAATGAAAAACCAATTAGGAAGAATGGAAAATATGGAAAAAGTCACTAAGGTAGAAAAACCTATAGAGGCCTTACCAAAATTATTTTCTGAAAAAGTTTTACAAAAACTACAAATACAGTTCGGGACCCAGATTCCTTATGAATCATTAACTTTTGGACAATTGCATAATATAATAGTACAAACAGGTATAGAAATATGCACAGATACCAAGATACAACAGAAAATAAAACAAGAAAGTATCACGGGAAAAAGAGAGCTTGGCACTTTTTGTTATCAATATGGAATAACTCCTGAAAAAGCACCTAGTGGACAGTATAAAATTAAAAAGAAAAAATTTTATAAAAAACCTAAATATAATATAGACAAACCCCTTTATTATGAACAGAAATATTATAAAAAATTCCATAAAACTCTTAAAGGAAAACCTAAATCTTCTAATAAGAAAAAACAAGTGACATGTTGGAAATGTAAAAAACAAGGACATTATGCTAATAAATGTACGACAGAACAAAAAATAAATAAAATAGAAAATAAAGAGATTAAACATGCTTTGACAGCAATATTAATCAATTCAGAATCAGAAGAAGAATCAATTTATGAGGATTCTTCTGAAACTGAAGATTATTTTATACAACAATTAGATCTTATGACAGAAGAAGAAAGCTCAGAAGGAAATAGTGGAAAAGAAGAACAAAATAATTGTTTAGGAATAGAATTATGTAACTGTAGAAATTGTGAAAAAACTGTAAATGTTTTAACTAGGGAACAAACCTCTACACTAGTCAAAATAATAGACAGGTTAGAAGATACTCCATTAAGAGACGATTTCATAAAACAATTAGCTGAATTAGTTAAAAAAAGAAGAAGAAAGTAAGCAAGAAATAAGACCAACAGATATAAAAGAAATTTATGATTGTTTTAAAAACCCGCAGGAAAAAGTTTCCCTTAATTCTCTCAAAGAGGAAATAAAAAAGTTAAAAAGAGAAGTTTCAGAATTAAAACAACAAAATATCAATATGGATTATAGATTACTAAAAATAGAAGGAGAAAGTATAATAAAAATCCAAGAACAAACTTTACAAAATAATGATAAAAAACCAGAGGAAATTAGTAGCATAACAATTCCCGAAAATTATATTAACTTAGGTACAGAAAATTACATAAATATACTAATTTTATTAGTAAGACAAAAATGGTTTACTACGATAACCTTAATAGTAGGAGAAGAAAAATTTGATTTTATAGCTATGGTAGATTCAGGAGCTGATGTTAATTGTATACAAGAAGGATTAATACCTACAAAATATTATGAAAAAACTACAGAAAGAGTCCTAATGGCTGAAAATGATACGATGACTATAGACTATAAATTATCTAAAGCAAAAATTTGTAAAAATAGAGTATGTTTTGCTACTACATTTTTTCTGGCAAGAAATATATCTCATCAAGTTATATTAGGAAATCCTTTTACTTTATTATTATATCCCTTTAATGTCGATATCGACGGAATAACCTGTACACGAATCCCCAATCATCCTGTTCATTTCGAATTTCTCACTAGACCAAAACAACATGAGCTCAATATGTTACAACACCTATCTACACAGGTTAGAGTTATGGAAACAGAAACAAAACAAGTTAATTGTTTAAGCGAAGAGGAAATTCTAAATCTACCACTCCAAATTAATATTATAGAAAGAAAGACAAGACAAATTAACTATTTAAACCAGGAAGTTACACATAAAATAATAGAAGAACAATTACAAACTCCAGAAATACAAGACAAAATAAAAGCAATTGAAGAAAAAATTAAGAAAGAATTATGTAGTCTAAACCCCACAGCTTTTCAGCATAGAAAATTACATGAAATATCTTTACCATATGAGGATGGGTTTAATGAAAAAGATATACCAACAAAGGCAAAACCAATATATATGAACAAAGAGTATCTAGAATATTGTAAAAAAGAAATACAAGAATATCTGGATAAGGGACTAATAAGACCTTCAAAATCACCCTGGAGCTATACATGCTTTTATGTGATGAAAGCATCTGAAATAGAAAGAGGTGCTCCACGGTTAGTTATCAATTATAAACCTCTAAACAAGGTATTAAAATGGATTAGATATCCCTTACCAAATAAAAGTAATTTAATTAAAAGATTAAATAAAGCAAATATCTTTTCAAAATTTGATTTAAAATCAGGATATTATCAAATCGCTGTAAAAGAGGAAGATAGATATAAAACAGCTTTTATAGTACCCTTTGGACATTATGAATGGAATGTAATGCCTCAAGGATTAAAAAATGCTCCAAGCGAATTCCAAGAAATAATGAATAATATATTTTACCCACATATAGACTTTACCATAGTATATCTTGATGACGTATTAGTATACTCAAAAGGAATAAAGCAGCATATATATCATCTAGAAAAATTTATGGATATTATAAAAGAACAAGGATTAGTTTTATCAGAAAAGAAAATGAAAATTTTTACAACTAGAGTAAGGTTTTTAGGATATGAAATTTATCAAGGAACCATAGTACCTATTAAAAGAGCTATAGAATTTGCAAACAAATTTCAAAATGAAATAACTGACAAAAAACAACTCCAAAGATTTTTGGGATGTTTAAATTATGTAGCAGAATTCCTATCTGGAATAAGAGTCACATGCGAGCCTCTTTATAAGAGATTAAGGAAAAATCCACCTCCATGGACAAAAGAAATGACTTCCATAATAATAAAGATAAAAAATGCAATAAAAGAAATACCTTGTATAAGTATACTAGATCCATCAGCTAAATTAATTGTAGAAACAGATGCATCAGAATTAGGATATGGAGGAATTCTTAAACAAATACCTCCTAATAGTTCAAAAGAGCAAATACTAAAGTATCATTCGGGAATTTGGAACCAGGCTCAAAAGAATTACCCAACAGTCAAAAAAGAAATACTTGCTATTATGTGTTTCAAAATTTCAAGAAGATTTATTTAACAAAACATTCTTAATTAGAACTGATTGTAAAGCAGCCCCAAATGTTTTAGAAAATGATGTCAAAAATCTGGTTTCAAAACAAATATTTGCAAGATGGCAAGCTATTCTATCATGTTTCGATTTTACTATTGAACATATAAAAGGAGAACTAAATTCTCTTCTTGACTTTCTTACTAGAGAATTTTTGCAGGGAAAAGATGGAACAAAAACCAGCCTCCAGTGAAGATTATGGTCAGCCTTTTGACCAAAATATTATCTCTACAAGAGTGGGAAATACCCCCATATCAGTCTAAAAGCTTCTCTTTGAAATTTGAACCTCAAAACTATACCTATTATGATTACCAAGAAGCATGGAACCATATTTTATTCCTATCACCAACTCCCCATTCTTGGTTCATATGGTTCAGGAAGGGGATATCATTACAATTTTCCAAATGGTTCCAATCATGGTTCTAGAATTTTGGACCAATAGAAGCCTTCTTCCCGAATGAAGCCAGCATGGCGTATGAATACTTCAAAAGCAAGTCATCATTTCTACAAGAGTACAAATTCATTTCATTTATAGCAGTTATGGGGATAAGTTGGATTATGACTTGGGAATATGATTCAGCAGCATATGAAGAATGTTCAAGCATATAATATTTGGTAAGAATAATAAAAATAAAGTGGTGGAACAAATATGATATAAATCTCCTGAGTAAAAGAGCTATTGATCAATGGTTAACAACGTCACAAAAGTGACCAGCAATAATAGCCTCAAGCACCACTAATGAACAAATAGCATATAAAAAAGAGACCCAATTCTTAGCACAGAAACGACAAATTATGGCAGCCCTAGCAGCGGCAACCTCAGAAGAAGATATCCAAAACTCACTGCAAGAAATACAAACAGTACCACTTGGAGAAGACGAAGAGGTACAGTCCAGCCCAGCTCATTATTATCAAGACTCTCAAGATCCATTTGAAATGTAGTAAGAACTATATATGAAATCAATGTAAAAGCCCAATCATAAAGAAAAAATGATCTCTGTAAAAAAAAAAAAAGGTAAAAGTAAAAGTAAAAAGTAAATGTAGGTAAATAGTAAAAGCAAACAGTAACTGTCGGCAGAACAGTAAATGTCGGCAAATAGTAAAAGCAAACAGTACTTTCGGCAAATAGTACCCAAATAGTAATCATTTAGGGTCTATAAATACCAAAGGCCTCTCTCATTCAAGATCATCACATACTTGAAAGCTCAAGAATTCTCTCTACTCTTATATCTTCTTACTTCATATATTCTCCCAATATTTGTAATCATTATCAAGTTTGTATCAACTTTACAAGCAACAATAATACAAGTTCATCTCTGTAAGCTTACTATCTTATACTTTCTTTCTCTCATAATTTCTTTATTCTCTTAGTTATTATTTCTATTATTATAACATGAAAGAGTTTCAAAAAAGGCTAGCTTCTTTAACGCTTGTTAGAAGAAGAATGAAAACAAGAGTCATGGCAATACAAAGAAAAATAAGAGAATTAATAACTGAATCTTCAGAACTAACCATAGAAATAAAGAAGATAAACAAGAAAATTATTAGAACCAAAAAGTTATTACAACAAATTAAAACCATAAAATCAATAAAAACCATTAGAGAAAGCATTAAGAATAAACGTATTCATCACGTTAGAAGGATGCATTATCTTCATATTCAAAGTATGATACGTTTCCATGCTATACAATCACAAATATAAGTAGTAAATGTCCAAATGATACAACCCGACCCGCAACCTTTTATTAATCCTTCTTTACCAATACAAGATCAACCAATACAAGATCAACACAACCCGACCCTCAACCTTTTATTAATCCTTCTTTACCAATACAAGATCAACCAAGTAAAGGTTGAGCTTGTAGGGATTGATCTTGTATTGGTTGATCTTGTATTGGTAAAGAAGGATTAATAAAAGGTTGAGGGTCGGGTTGTATCATTTGGACATTTACTACTTATATTTGTGATTGTATAGCATGGAAACGTATCATACTTTGAATATGAAGATAATGCATCCTTCTAACGTGATGAATACGTTTATTCTTAATGCTTTCTCTAATGGTTTTTATTGATTTTATGGTTTTAATTTGTTGTAATAACTTTTTGGTTCTAATAATTTTCTTGTTTATCTTCTTTATTTCTATGGTTAGTTCTGAAGATTCAGTTATTAATTCTCTTATTTTTCTTTGTATTGCCATGACTCTTGTTTTCATTCTTCTTCTAACAAGCGTTAAAGAAGCTAGCCTTTTTTGAAACTCTTTCATGTTATAATAATAGAAATAATAACTAAGAGAATAAAGAAACTATGAGAGAAAGAAAGTATAAGATAGTAAGCTTACAGAGATGAACTTGTACTATTATTGCTTGCAATGTTGATACAAACTTGATAATGATTACAAATATTGGGAGAATATATGAAGTAAGAAGATATAAGAGTAGAGAGAATTCTTGAGCTTTCAAGTATGTGATGATCTTGAATGAGAGAGGCCTTTGGTATTTATAGACCCTAAATGATTACTATTTGGGTACTATTTGCCGACAGTACTGTTTGCTTTTACTGTTTGCCGACATTTACTGTTCTGCCGACAGTTACTGTTTGCTTTTACTATTTACCTACATTTACTTTTTACTTTTACTTTTTTACTTTTACCTTTTTTTTTACAGAGATCATTTTTCTCTATGATTGGGCTTTTACATTGATTTCATATATAGTTCTTACTACATTTCAAATGGATCTTGAGAGTCTTGATAATAATGAGCTGGGCTGGACTGTACCTCTTCGTCTTCTCCAAGTGGTACTGTTTGTATTGCTTGCAGTGAGTTTTGGATATCTTCTTCTGAGGTTGCCGCTGCTAGGGCTGCCATAATTTGCGTTTCTGTACTAAGAATTGGGTCTCTTTTTTATATGCTATTTGTTCATTAGTGGTGCTTGAGGCTGTTATTGCTGGTCGCTTTTGTGACGTTGTTAACCATTGATCAATAGCTCTTTTACTCAGGAGATTTATATCATATTTATTCCACCACTTTATTTTTATTATTCTTACCAAATATTGTATGCTTGAACATTCTTCATATGCTGCTGAATCATATTCCCAAGTCATAATCCAGCTTATCCCCATAGCTGCTATAAATGAAATGAATTTGTACTCTTGTAGAAATGATGACTTGCTTTTGAAGTATTCATACGCCATGCTGGCTTCTTTCGGGAAGAAGGCTTCTATTGGTCCAAAATTCTGGAACCATGATTGGAACCATTTGGGAAATTGTAATGATATTCCCTTCCTGAACCATATGAACCAAGAATGGGGAGTTGGTGATAGGAATAAAATATACTCTTAGAAGGTAATGATGATGGTGATGCTTTTACAACCTGTGACATAGTCATAGGTCTTAATGATAATGGTTTTGCTGGTATAGGAGTAATAGGTAATTTTGTTTCTTTTACTTAGTCAAAAGGCTGACCATAATCTTCACTGGAGGCTGGTTTTTGTTCCATCTTTTCCCTGCAAAAATTCTCTAGTAAGAAAGTCAGGAAGAGAATTTAGTTCTCCTTTTATATGTTCAATAGTAAAATCGAAACATGATAGAATAGCTTGCCATCTTGCAAATATTTGTTTTGAAACCAGATTTTTGACATCATTTTCTAAAACACTTGGGGCTGCTTTACAATCAGTTCTAATTAAGAATGTTTTGTTAAATAAATCTTCTTGAAATTTTGAAACACATGGCTCGCATGTGACTCTTATTCCAGGTAGGAATTCTGCTACATAATTTAAACATCCCAAAAATCTTTGGAGTTATTTTTTGTCAGTTATTTCATTTTGAAATTTGTTTGCAAATTCTATAGCTCTTTTAATAAGTACTATGGTTCCTTGATAAATTTCATATCCTAAAAACCTTACTCTAGTTGTAAAAATTTTCATTTTCTTTTCTGATAAAACTAATCCTTGTTCTTTTATAATATCCATAAATTTTTCTAGATGATATATATGCTGCTTTATTCCTTTTGAGTATACTAATACGTCATCAAGATATACTATGGTAAATTCTATATGCGGGTAAAATATATTATTCATTATTTCTTGGAATTCGCTTGGAGCATTTTTTAATCCTTGAGGCATTACATTCCATTCATAATGTCCAAAGGGTACTATAAAAGCTGTTTTATATCTATCTTCCTTTTTTACAGCGATTTGATAATATCCTGATTTTAAATCAAATTTTGAAAAGATATTTGCTTTATTTAATCTTTTAATTAAATCACTTTTATTTGGTAAGGGATATCTAATCCATTTTAATACCTTGTTTAGAGGTTTATAATTGATAACTAACCGTGGAGCACCTCTTTCTATTTCAGATGCTTTCATCACATAAAAGCCTGTACAGCTCCAGGGTGATTTTGAAGGTCTTATTAGTCCCTTATCTAGATATTCTTGTATTTCTTTTTTACAATATTCTAGATACTCTTTGTTCATATGTATTGGTTTTGCCTTTGTTGGTATATCTTTTTCATTAAACCCATCCTCATATGGTAAAGATATTTCATGTAATTTTCTATGCTGAAAAGCTGTGGGGTTTAAACTACATAATTCTTTCTTAATTTTTTCTTCAATTGCTTTTATTTTGTCTTGTATTTCTGGAGTTTGTAATTGTTCTTCTATTCTTTTATGTGTAACTTCCTAGTTTAAATAGTTAATTTGTCTTGTCTTTCTTTCTATAATATTAATTTGGAGTGGTAGATTTAGAATTTCCTCTTCGCTTAAACAATTAACTTGTTTTGTTTCTGTTTCCATAACTCTAACCTGTGTAGATAGGTGTTGTAACATATTGAGCTCATGTTGTTTTGGTCTAGTGAGAAATTCGAAATGAACAAGATGATTGGGGATTCGTGTACAGGTTATTCCGTCGATATCGACATTAAAGGGATATAATAATAAAGTAAAAGGATTTCCTAATATAACTTGATGAGATATATTTCTTGCCAGAAAAAATGTAGTGGCAAAACATACTCTATTTTTACAAATTTTTGCTTTAGATAATTTATAGTCTATAGTCATCGTATCATTTTTAGCCATTAGGACTCTTTCTGTAGTTTTTTCATAATATTTTGTAGGTATTAATCCTTCTTGTATACAATTAACATCAGCTCCTGAATCTACCATAGCTATAAAATCAAATTTTTCTTCTCCTACTATTAAGGTTATCGTAGTAAACCATTTTTGTCTTACTAATAAAGTTAGTACATTTATATAATTTTCTGTACCTAAGTTAATATAATTTTCGGGAATTGTTATGCTACTAATTTCCTTTGGTTTTTTATCATTATTTTGTAAAGTTTGTTCTTGGATTTTTATTATATTTTCTCCTTCTATTTTTAGTAATCTATAATCCATATTGATATTTTGTTGTTTTAATTCTAAAACTTCTCTTTTTAACTTTTTTATTTCCTCTTTGAGAGAATTAAGGGAAACTTTTTCCTGCGGGTTTTTAAAACGATCATAAATTTCTTTTATTTCTGTTGGTCTTATTTCTTGCTTACTTTCTTCTTCTTTTTTTAACTAATTCAGCTAATTGTTTTATGAAATCGTCTCTTAATGGAGTATCTTCTAACCTGTCTATTATTTTGACTAGTGTAGAGGTTTGTTCCCTAGTTAAAACATTTACAGTTTTTTCACAATTTCTACAATTACATAATCCTATTCCTAAACAATTATTTTGTTCTAAACTAATTCTATTTTCTTTCATAAAATCATAGAACAGTTCTCTTAGTCTAATAACTTCATTTTCTGAATGATTGGTAAAATACCAATCTCTTAGTGGTTTATTATAATCAGCATTAAAATCTTGTTTTATCCATTCTTTATCAATCTCAAATGGTTCTTCCTTAATAATTACTAATAAAACTTGTGACTCTCTTGGATCAAATTCTGAAGGTGATTTGTATACAGCAGTGGCTATATGTGGCCTTCTGTTGTCAATTCCTACAATATCATCCATATTTCCTATTGATGAGTTATCTATGGAATTTCTATGACTAATAGTTTCAACATTATCAGGAATTCTTAATGATTGGGATCTATTCATTCTAATTCTAATATCTGGTCCTTCTCTTATTATTTCTCTTATTCTAGTGTTTTGTATCTGTGGTTCTTCAATACCATCAGGTATTACCCATTCTTCAGGCATTCTGCTTTTTAATTTTTCATGTCTTAACCTTTTAGAGGTTTGTATATTAGATCTTTTAAGATTTGCATGCATAATTATCGTTTCTTCTTTTGAGGATTGTCTTAATACTTTAAAATCATAATTAACCTTAGTAATTTTATAATATATTCTATAGATTATTTCGAACGGATCATATTTCTCATTTATAATTGTCTCATCAGATCTTACTTGTAATTTTAAGGCTTGCCATGTATATTCATTTTTTAAATTCATAGCATAATTTGGGTAATAATTAAAAAAAAACCGGACCGTCATGACAGTTAATTTCTAATATTCCTATTAATGAATCACTGAAATTTTGGAATCTGGTATCTCTTAAAGTTAATAATATAGGCAGATTAATTCCTATTCTAAAATTAGGTTTTACGGCTACTTGTATTAATCCTATATGAATGAAGTTATATCCTTTACTGCTATGTTCTTTCAACTTATCTTCTTTTAAGATTGTAATAATTTTATTACTACTTGTTCCTGGTTTACAATATTCTAACATATGAATTTCATAATTTCTTCCTTCCCAGAAGTTTCTCTTTTTATATACTTTATCTTTATCTATTATAGGTATATTCCAATTATGAAAACTTTCTTCTAGCTTAGCTATTTCTAATTCATTCTTAGTTCCAGAAGTGGATGCTTCATCATTATCTGTTTTTATTATTAAAGAATTATTTTTTCCTAGATTTAAACTACTCATCGTTCTCAATAAACTAGCCATTTTATGGTTAAAACTTTGTGAGTTACGGGACCACCCTCGGTAACTAACGGATTCACTGCCTTAGTTAGGACTTACAACCGTTATATATATATATATATTGATTGATGAATTTTGGACCAGAGACCGTGAATTTTGGGCCGGAGGCTGGAAGATGTAAGAAAAGTGAGTTGATGTGTGTATTGTATGATGTCATATGAGATTGAATGGATATTGAATATTGAATGTGTGAATAAATGGAAGGGTTATTGAATAATGAGTATTTAGGAATTTAGGAGTGGAATGTGATGAAATTGGATTGGATTATGTAGATGAGATGGGTTTGAATTCGATTGAGTGTAAATTTGTGAACTTGGTTGGTTTAGGGTCAGTTTGATAGATAAAAATGAATTTGGCTTGTGAACCTTGGAAAAATTGGTGATTTCTATTTTTTGGTAAAAACTTATTTTTGACCAACTGCGGCAGTCCGCAACTTGGTTCTTAGAGTTAGAAATTCTTCAAAACTAGAGTTTTATGAAAGTTCATTCAACGATCTTTCTATCGGTTCAAGAATGGTTGAAAAAGAAATTTTGTAGAAGAAGTTATGAAGCTTTGAAAATTGGGGTCAAAAACTGGTTTTTAACACTTAACAGCTTTGACCTTTTCTGCAAGACTCGCGTACGCGAGGGTGCCACGTGACGCGGGCACTGGGCTCTGTCCAGTTGCCTTGCGTATGCGAACGGAAGCACACATACGCGGGAGTGCCGAAATCGAAGCCTCGTGTACGCAGAAAGAGGTACGCGACACGAGCAAACATTGCTACCTTCACCACTCGCGTATGCGACCAAATCTCACGTACGCGACACCCCCAATTTTCATTGCTTGCGTACGCGAGCTACATTCATGCGTACGCGAAATTCACAGATTTTTGAAAAGTGTATTTTTATGTATTTTAACCCTTCTTTTGGCCTTCCAAACCCTTATAAACCCCGAGAAAAATATAAAGCCGGTTTAAAATATGGGTAGAGGGGTTAGAAGTAAGTATTAATAGGGTGAGTTAGTGAATTAAATGGAAGGAACAAATTATAAGATGATGTATGACGACGATGATGTGATAAGTGAATGTGATGATGAATGATTGATGATGAATAAGTCAACTTGAGATTGAGTATGACTTTGAGACGAGATTAATGATGAGAGTGATTATGATTATGAAAATGATATTGAATATGATTATGATTGTGATACACTTGCTTGGGTAGATGCAGTGGAGTGATTTCGCTTATTCCGGGACATGGTGAGATATACCTGTCTGGGTAGATGTAGTGGAGTGATTCCACTTGCTCTGGGTTTGGTTTGAGACTCTTGGGGTAGATGCAGTGGTTAGCCCCCACTTGCTCCCAGTCGAGATTGATTTAAGATTTGTGAAATTATCTGAGTTTCGAATTTTCTTGGGTAGATGCAGTGGGTCGGCTCCACTTGCTCCAGGTTGAGATCCGAGATTCTGTTGACCTTGCATCGTAAGTGTGGCCGGACATGTCGGGTTGGCTATGTAACCTTGAATGGTTACGATTTTGAGCTTGGGGATGCGCGCTCGCAGGGACTGTCTAATGGTTAGCTACCAGGACATGTCGGGTTGGCTATGTAACCGACAGATGATATCATTGGCCATAGGGCAGGCATTCATCATTTGCATATGTATAACTTGTTTGGATTTGCCTATTTGTTTTGGATTGCTAAATCATATATGCTATGTTACCTGACTATATGCTACTTGTTCTTCTTGTACCTTAATTGTGTATTACTTGTCTGTATTGCTTGTGTTTGTACAAATGAGAGGTCTCTCATGCTGGTGTCGGTTGACACTGAGGGCTGTTCTTGTTGAAATGGTTTGATGATATGATTGGATAATTATGATTGTTAATACATGAGATAGTTTGAGCTCCCTGGGTAGACGCAGTGAAGTGACTTCTCTTGCTCCAGATAGAGACTGAGATAAATGATATTTAAATGCTGAGTTCAAATTTACTGGTTATGGTTTGGTTTGGAATTGAGTGATAAGAAGTTTGGAAAGTAGGGAAGGATGAGGAGTTGACTAGACTTAGTATCACCTAGAACATTTGCCTAATTCATGGATTAGTGAGAAGAACCGAAGATGAATAAATGATTGGAGGAAGTTTAGGATGCTTAGTGAATTTTTATTATAGTGCATTGTATTTATTTGGCACTTTTACCGTACTGGAAACCCATGGGTCGTGGGTTCTCATTCCGTATATATTTCTTATTTTTCAGATGCAGGTCCAGGTGCTCAGTAGTGAGCTATGGTTCATCTGAGAGATGGTGAAGACGTTTGTATTCTCTGCTTTACATTTTGCTTAGAATCTCTCCCCTTTTATTTTGAAAAACTTATATTTTGTATTAATCTCTTTTGGAACTTGCCTATAGAGGCCTTATGTATATTTTGGGAGAGATAGGACTTAATGTTGTCAAACTGCTTTTATTCTGTAACCTAGCTGGCCTAAACTTCGCGGGTCGCGACTAGAGACTATTTATTTATGTTATATATATATATATATTGTTTTATCTTATTCTTTCCTACGGCTTTATCTTTATATCGTTTTAGTTCACGCTTTATCTTCATTTTATTGGCAATACGTGAGTGTTATGACTTCGCGATTTTATTTTTACTCTCTTTAAACTTCTTGATTTATACTCCTTTCAATTATACCTATATCTATGTATTAAAAATCCACTTTGAGAGTCGTACCATCTTATTATCATTGACTTATGACTCGAGCATAAGAATTTGAATATTAGGGTGTTACAATGGTAGGGGAGGCAGTTAGGAACAGAAGTATTTTGCCTTTGCTGGTTGGTAAGGATAATATAGAGTTATCACATCTCCAGTTTGCAGATGATACTATATTGTTCTGTCCACCAGAGGAGGAGACCATTAGAAACTATGTCAGGTTGCTAAGGTGTTTTGAGGTGATGTCGGGATTAAGTATCAACTTTGATAAGTCAAGTTTGATCCCAATCAATTGCGAACAGCCATGGACCTACAATATGTGCAACTTATTGGGATGTAAGGAGGCTAACCTCCCAGTCAGATATCTTGGTATTTCTTTAGGAGCAAACCTAAGGCGGATAAGCACGTGAAAACCAATAATTGATAAAGTGGAGGAGAAGCTTAGCTTGTGGAAAGCTAAAGTGCTCGATAAAGCAGGTAAGCTAGTCCTTATTAAAGCTGTATTGAATAGCTGGCCGGTATACTATTTGATCCTGTATAAGATGCCAAAGGCAGTGGCAGAAAAGTTGATTTCACTACAGAGAAAATTCCTATGGAGCATGGAGGAAGGTAGGAATGGTTTGGCATTGGTTAAGTGGGAAGTGGTTCAGGCTCCTAAAAAGTTAGGTAGATTGGGCGTGGGTGCTGCCGTGGTTAGGAACACAGTCCTTCTCTTCAAGTGGTGGTGGCGATTCTCAAAAGAGGAGTATCTATTATGGAAGAATATTGTATGCTCCTGTCATAACTTGAACCCCAATGTGATGTTATCATCTCAGACACTGCCTACTCGAGGGGGTCCATGGGAAGACATCTGTCAGTTGCAGTTCAAAGATTGTAATGTGAGAGATAAAATGATTGCTGGGTTGTCTATGGAGGTGGGTGATGGAAGGAGAACCCGGTTCTGGGAAGACATTTGGCTACAAAGTGGTTCTTTAAAGTCAAATTTTCCGAGGCTCTTCTCTATTTCAAACCAAAGAGGATCTGTCATAGGGGACTGTGGGTGTTGGGACGGGTTAGAGTGGATTTAGAACTTCCAGTGGAGGCAAGAACTATTCCAATGAGAGTTGGAATTAGTGGATCAAGCATCAGACCTTACGGCCTGTAAAGATAGCATGTGATACCCAAGATAGAGTTATTTGGAAGTTTGACAAGGAAGGTATTTTTTCAACTAACTCCTTTGTGCAGGTGGTGCAGTCAGAAACAATACAAGAGAACATCACCAGCTATAATTTCACCAAAACATTATGGAAATGTTTGGTTCTGCCACGAGTGAACTTATTTGTCTGGTTTGTTTTGATAGGAAGAGTGAATACCAAAGAAAGATTGTTTAGGCTAGAAATTATTAGCCACGGTGATTACATGTGTGTATTATGTAAAAAAGATGTTGAACATATCTATCACTTGTTTCTTGGCTGTGAGTTTACCTGGCAGGTGTGGTGTGAATGGCTATCTGACTTTGGGAGGTTGTGGTCTATTCCGAATTCACTAAAAGAACATTTTGAGAGTTGGACAGGAGTTGTGAATAGAAAAGAGGAGCATAACAAGTGACTCATATGTTTCTTTGTAGTTATTTGGAATGTGTGGCTAGAGAAGAACATGCGAATTTTTAATAACAAGGAATCCGAAGTAGAAGAGGTGTTTTAGAGATCTTTGACCAGTTACAGAGAATGGTGTAGTTTGGATCCATTTTGTTGTTCATGGCAATGCCAGAGATAACACTAGGATTGTTCTCAGATTTTAATTCATTGCTCTTTGATGTTTGAGAGACTTTGTTTGAGACTTTGTCGCTCTACTTTATTGTGTTGAGCTCAATCGTTCAAAAAAAAAAAAGAATTTAATAAATAATAACACAAATTCAAATTTTAAACATATAAAAGATATGAGTTATAAAGTGTACCACTCGGCTAAATCTGCCTGCTATATGGTCAACCTGATCCAATTTATAAAAAGTATCTTCGTATCCTAACAATTCTTGCTCCATGAAACTACACTTTAATAGAATAAGTTGGAATAAAATAATTTTAGATTGACTAAATTTTTATCAGACATATTCAAACTAAATCTAAATAACATAATCAGTTGGACTTAAACAATAATCTAAATAAAATAACTTAATTTAAAATTAACTAAATTATTACCAACCATATTTTGCAATAATCAAATAAAAAAAATAGAAGAACGAAATTACCAAAATTAACCATAATTAATTCAAACAAAACAATAATTAAAATACATTTTTTTTTCTTGACTAACATCTATTTCATTCCCTTCATTCCCCCATGATTGTTTCACATATTCTAAACTAACAACATATATGGTCATTTAAACTAAATGTATCATCTAATTATCAAACTAATTAATTAATAACTTAATCTAACTAACTAACTAACTAACGAAACATGTTAAAATAAGGGTTAAGTATTTTTTTCGTTCCTAAGGTCTTGGGTCAAAATCAAAATCGTCCCCGACCTTTTTTGTTATTAAAATCATCCTCAACGTTACAAAACATTATAAAATCATTCTTTTGTCCATAAACAATATTTTTTGACGATTTTGCCCCTTAAAAAAACTCTTCCCTTCTCCAGTAACCCCCAACCCCCCTTCTCCAGTAACTCCCAACCCCCCTTCTTTATCATCATTGAAACCATCATTAACATTACAAAACGTTATAAAATCATTCTTTTATCCATAAACAATATTTTTTAAACAATTTTTCCCTTAAAAAAAAACCTTTCTCTTCACCACTAACCCCCGACTCCCTTCTTTACCATCGAGTCTCTTTCTCTCTCTCTAAGACTCTTACTCTCCCTCATCACTAACTCCTAACCACAAAATAAATCAACAATCCAGCAACATCAACAATCACAAAATAAATCAACAATCCAGCAACCATCACAGAATTAACAACAACATAAATTAAAAAAATTAAAAAGGAAGAACTCATGTATATGTTCTTCAAAAATTAAAAAAACAAAAAACAAAAAAAGGAAAAACGAATAACAGAGAAAGAGAGAAAGGGAAGAAAATTGAAATTGCAGTGTCTCTTCCTTCTATTTTTTGCCTCTGTCATTTACTCCCCACCATCAACACTCCTCTCACCTCCATCACACCATTGCTTTGGTCCTTTCTTCTCTTACTGCAACAAAACTATCACAAGTTTAACCTTAACTCTGTCCAAAATCAACAACAACAACAGAGACAAAGAGAAAGTAAATAAAAAAAATTATACAGAAAAAAAATTAGAAAAAATAAAAGAATGAAGAACAAATTGAAATCCAGAAAATCAAGTAAAAGAAAAAAAATGCAGGAGAGATTTGGCTGAAATCCAAAAAATAACAAACTGTTATTTTGACCAAGTTAACCACATATTCTCCTCTTCCACAGACAGCACCGTACCTTAGTCAAAACCCTTTTATTTTTTTCTTTGTTGGCATCCCCTTTCTGTTCACAACAGCCCCTCCCGTCGTTCCCTCATTTCTCAAAGCGGACCACTCCGCTCTGCCAACTAAGATGGATTCAAAATGCTAACCTGTCCTGCTTTATGGCGGATTGAAATAATATTTGTCAATAGAATCATCTTTATTTTAAAAAATAAATCACATAATTTGAGCAAATATACGAAATTGTAAAATAAAATAAATAAAGTTAATAACTAAAAGAAGAATAAAAATAAAAAAAAGTGTTTGAAAATTCTATAATTATTAATTTTATAATAGTAATCACTCTTTTATTTAATAAAAAAAAAGAAAAAAAATCTTTGGCCCGGCGGACCGGCCCACCCCGACCCGCCAAAATCCGCCAATTTGACGGTGTGGGTTTGGTGGATTTTTTTAATTTGGCGGGCTCCAAATCCTAGCCCGACCCGCATTTTTTAGCGGGTTTAGCGGATCGGCTCGACAAGTTCAACCCGTTTTACCACCCCTAGATTTTGATTTTAACCCAAGACCTTAGGGACGAAAAAAGTACTTAACCCTTAAAATAATAAACAACAACAAATAAAAAAAAGACAGAAGAATAGAATTACTTGAAACCGACGAACTAAAAAATTAAAAAACTTCACCAATGTCTAAAGAAATAAACTTCATAAGATAAGAGAAGATGAGAATGAAGAGAGTGAAAACGTGAACTTGAAATATGAAAAATGAGATAATTTTTCACTGATTTTTATATTTGGACGAGTTCGCCATGAGTGCGACAAATCTTATCAAAATACTGAGGTTCGTCGGGATACGGCAAATTTCTCCTAAATACGAAAAAAAAGATTTTCTGAAATTTAAAGTTTCAATCATTTTTTTTTGCAAAAATATTTTTTTTTATTTTATAATAGAAAAAAATAATTCAAATCTCTTTTACATAGTTAAAAAATAATGTATTGTTGTGAAGCTTATACTTTCATAAACCTATTCATTTAAGGTTAAAAAAAAAAGAGAAACTTTTCTCTGAAATTTTTTTTTGTCTGTA
>NC_029794.2:116780913-116794337 GCF_000816755.2 Arachis ipaensis
TAGTTAAGAAAAGTAACGAAAGCAAAAAAAAAA
Organism: Arachis ipaensis; assembly: GCF_000816755.2. Classification (NCBI taxonomy): domain Eukaryota; kingdom Viridiplantae; phylum Streptophyta; class Magnoliopsida; order Fabales; family Fabaceae; genus Arachis; species Arachis ipaensis. The sequence goes on from NC_029794.2 coordinate 116,780,947, forward strand.
GAAATGTATTAAATTTTATTACAATTTTAATTTTTGATGTCTGTAATAATAACAATTAATTAAATTAAAGAAAATTATTAAGTAATTAACATTTTTATATTTATTTTATATTTAAATCTATATTATGATTATTATCAAATTTTTAAATTTTATATTACATCTTAATTAATTTTCAAAAAATCTAAGTAGATGATAGTGAAAATTAAATTTTAAAAATTGGGGAGTGCTAGGAGAATAATATAAATTTTAAACGACATAAACAACCACCAATTAAATAAAAATACACTACATCTTAATTTAATGTCACTAATTAAATTTACTCTTTTAATTCTATTAATTCACATTGTTTACACATTGTTACCTATATTTTTCTTTAAAAATTTGACGGTGTAAATGTAACATCGTCCTATCTTAAGTTTGATGCAAAACACTGCGTTTTAGTGAAAGGCGGAAGCTGTATCTACAACGAACGACGCTTGTTGTTAGGCTGCGAAGAAAACGAAAACTAAAAATAAAATAGCGAAACACTTTTGATAGTATCATTCTTTGAGCTCACTCCAGATCCGTGTGGTTGTAATCGCCATCTTCGCCATGGCGATTAGGGTTTTTCTCATCGTTCTTCTCTTCCTTTCTTTCACCAATCTGACTTATTCGCTCTACGAAGATCAAGTTGGCCTCATGGATTGGTCAGTTTCCCAAATCACACTCCTATTTTCTTCACTCTTCTGGTCAAACCTAATTCATCCTTGCATTCCAACTTACCTCATCTCGCGATTTCATTCGATTCACTTTAATCAATTCGTTCTTGTTAGCTTCGTAGTTATCGCACTCAAACCTCGATCTTACACTTAATCCACTTAAGAGTCGATATTATTGATTATTCATAATTTGGAACTTGTTGTGTTGTTTGATTAATTGCTGATTAATCTGAAGTTGAGCTGATTTGTTGATCAGCTGTCATCTGATTGCACAACCTCGATTGTGTTTGTAGATTGAAGACTCTGATTCTAACGCTTGATTTGACTTTTATCAGTTTTGAGTGTAAGTTGTTTGCTGAATTTGGTTAGCTACTAATTGCAGGCACCAAAAATACATTGGGAAAGTAAAGCATGCTGTGTTCCACACTCAGAAGACTGGACGAAAGCGTGTTTTGGTGTCTACTGAAGAGAATGTTGTAGCTTCTCTCGACCTTCGTCATGGAGAGATTTGTGAGTTTGATTTGTTTAACTGCTCGTGTAATCTTGCTGAACTGAATTAATTTCTATTTAGAAGATTTTAAAGTTGTTGGGATGAAGAAAACCAATTAAGATACGTTGACCAATATTGAATTAGTAACTTTCGACTTGTTTTGAATCCAGAGTTATTATTTTCTTCTTATTTATAAATATTAGGAATCACCAAGTCCGTGAAATGCTCAGCTCTGTTTTGTTGCATGCAGTTTGGAGGCACGTTCTTGGGACAAATGATGTTATTGATGGACTTGACATCGCCCTGGGAAAATGTATGCTTAAACCCTGATTGTTGGGTATTTAATTCTTATATTAAATTACTTAATGCTATCTAGTTTTCATAGTGCTTTATAATAGTTATACAACAGTCTTCATAGCCGATCACTAAAGCTATTTGATCATAGGGACGTGGTAGTGTGGAACTGGTTACTTTCCCGGAGTCTTCTGGTTATTGTGATAGTTTTGATATTCTTTGTGTACTCGGTTAATTTATCTGAAGCTTATTTTTCCTTGAAAATATATGTTTGGCTGGATATCAAATCTGATGCTGATGTCAGATTCCATTCATATTGTTGAATTATTTCTTGCGATCCTGAACTGTGGAAACATAAGATCTTGGGATTATACATCAAGATACTAGTCCACTAGGGACGTCAGTCATGTACTCTAAGTATTTCTTAGCTTGAACTTCATTAATTCTGTTTGCTTTTCTGCTTGTTGTTTTGATAGAGAATTGTTTTCTGCATCAAGTTTAGTTTAAGCCTAAATTGGTGATCAATCTCATAAGTGTTAGTATAAATGTTTCAGATGTCATTACTCTTTCTTCGGATGGCAGTATATTGAGAGCATGGAACCTTCCTGATGGACAGATGGTTTGGGAGTCTTCCCTTCCGGGTTCAAAGGCATCAAAGTCAATATTATACATTCCAGTAAGTGAATACTTTCCCACTTGCCCCACCCCGGCAAGGCCATACATACCATATTTTTGTTGTTGCACATGTATGAAATATGATTTTTTTTTTCTATCTTATTGATGAATTAGAAGGTTAAAAGAAAATGGTATCATTTGATAAAGGTTAAAGCATCCTACAGACCAGTGAAAAGAACTTATACATCTTTAATCTCTTTCACTTGTAGCACATAATTGCCATTGACGTCATTGTGTTATGAAACAAATGGCTTCACTTTAAAGTTTAAAATTGACAATAAAATACTGAGTGGTGGTTGAAAAATGAATAATGCATTGATAACCATCAAATAGCGACCATGATGAAAATTTGTTCTTTGTTTCCCTAGGACTTCTAGAGTTATGTAACCCCTCAAAACTGGAAAAGCAAGATACTTAGGGTTTATGAGAAAACCCCTTTGTTGTTGATTTGTACTTCAGTTTTTTATTAAAAACACTGAGCAATCAATGGTGGTAACTTCCACTCGAGTTCAATAAAAAAGATCTTTAAGTGATATGGCCCACAAAATCTTCATTTCCCGTATGTATTGCAATTTCAAGTGAAAGACCTTATTTGCATCATTCCGTATTTCTGGTCACTGTCATGAACTTGGACTGGCCTTCCCTTTGCCTGCTTTTAAAACTAATTTTAGTGGCAGTTGAGTTTGAAAATCACTTGAATTTTTTATTCACTGCAACTAAATGCAGATTTTTTATTTTGCAGAAAAATCTGAAAGCTGACAAGGATGATTTGATCCTTGTTTATGGTAAAGGGAGCCTCAATGCTGTTTCAGGTGTAGATGGTGAAGTTCTCTGGAAGAAAGATTTTTCTGGTGAAAGGTATGTATGGGAGCATTGGAATCCAATCACAAATCAATTTTCTTTCTAAGCATGAGATAGCATGACAGGTTCATTAATTTTATTATCTTTATAATGTTTGCAGCATTGAGGTTAGCCATATTATTCAATCTTCTGATGTGATCTATGTGACTGGTTTTGTTGATTCGTCAAAGATTAGTGTGTATGGATTAAATGCTAAGAATGGAGAGTTGTTAGAGAACAACCATGCAGCACTTCCTTTTGGTACTTTTGGGGAATTATTATCAGTCTCGGGTGATATGTTTGTAGTATTGGATGAAATGAGATCAAAGATAGTAATAGTACACCTCAGGAATGGAGAGATTAGCTACAACCAGAAGCATATTTCAGACCTCACCAAAGATTTAGCTGGTCAGGCAGTAATACTACCATCAAGGCTTCCAGGAATGTTTGCATTAAATATCAATTCCTATGTTCTTTTAATTAAAGTGACAAATCAAGGTGAGCTGGTGCTGGTGGACAAAGTTAATAATGGAGCAGCTGTTAGTGATTCTTTGTCAATTTCAGAGGATGAACATGCTTTTGCATTTGTTCATTATGGAGACAATAAAATCCACCTCTCTGTAAAGAATGTTAATGATTGGAATCATGATTTGCTTAAGGAGAGCATAGTAATAGATCATCAAAAAGGGAAAATTGATAAGATTTTTGTGAACAATTATGTAAGGACAGATAGATCCCATGGGTTTAGAGCATTGATGGTAATGGAGGATCATTCGCTCTTATTAGTACAACAAGGAGAAATTGTTTGGAGTAGAGAGGACGGTCTTGCATCAGTTGTAGATGTAACAACATCAGAACTACCTGTGCAAAAGGAAGGTGTGTCTGTGGCAAAAGTTGAACAGAACCTTTTTGAATGGCTTAAGGTATGCACTTGATATGTTTAATTAAGACATCAAACTGCTTAGTTTTTCACTGAAAAAATGTTAGAGGAAATCATAAGCATTTCTCTTACTGTAACCAAATGCACATTCCATTCTGCTATCTTTATGATCAAGGATTAGGAGTTTTATGTCAATGTCAATATCATAATCATTTCTGACTTTTTGTGCAATGGCTTTTTATTGAAAGGGACATATGTTGAAGCTCAAAGGAACTCTAATGATTGCCAGTCCTGATGATTTGGCAGCTATTCAGGCACTGAGGTTGAGGAGTTCTGAGAAAAGCAAAATGACTCGTGATCATAATGGTTTCCGGAAGTTGCTTATAGTACTTACAAGGGCGGGCAAAGTGTTTGCTTTGCACACTGGAGATGGACGTGTAGTTTGGTCTATTCTACTTCCTAGTTTACACAAGTCAGAAGCATGTGAAAATCCAGTTGGTCTTCACATCTATCAGTGGCAAGTTCCACATCATCATGCATTGGATGAGAATCCATCTGTCCTCGTTGTTGGGCAATGTGGACCAAGTTTGTCCACCCCAGCTGTTCTTTCTTTTATTGATGCTTACACAGGGATGGAACTCAAGTCTTTGAGTCCAGCTCATACTGCTGCTCAAGTCATTCCACTTCCTCATACTGATTCAACTGAACAGCGTCTACATCTAATTATAGATGATAAGCAGCATGCATATTTGTACCCAAGAACTCCTGAAGCTATTGATATTCTGAAGCACGAATTTTCAAATGTGTACTGGTACTCAGTTGATGCTGATAATGGTGTTATAAGAGGTCATGCCCTGAAGAGTAACTGTATTCAGGAAGCAGTGGATGAATATTGCTTTGACTTCAGGGACTTATGGTCAGTTGTATTCCCATCTGAATCAGAAAAGATTATTGCAACTATGACAAGAAAATCAAATGAGGTATGTGCCTTTGCCAATTAGTTTCTTACTAGAGAACTTATCTTTCTTTTGAAAATAACAACGTAGTTGTTCTTAATTTCATTCTGTTAAGTGTTACCTGAGGTATATAGAGTCCAATTATTTAAAATCCTGATTTCATCTCAGGGATATGTTACCCGCTTGAAAGTTTGCCTTTATCTTAAGGTGGATTTTATTATTTCACAAATGAACTTTTTGATCATCCCGAATCACTTAAAGGAATGCGGGCAAATCTTAACATTTTTTCCCCCTAACATGGCCAAATCATATGCTTTTAGTTATTTTGAACTCATGTAAGTCTCATCACTGTATACTCATACTAATCTTTCATGTATAGAACTGATCGCAAATAATATGAATAGTAAGGGTTTTTCTCAAGCATGCATACATTATTAGTGACCTTTTCATTGGTTGACTCTTACTCTTAATTGTTGCTTTGTTGCATTATTTTCTAAATTTTTTTTTCTCCCCACTTGTTTCATCTAGGTTGTTCATACTCAAGCAAAAGTTATGACTGACTATGACGTCATGTATAAGTATATATCAAAGAATCTACTTTTTGTCGCGAATGCAGCACCAAAGGCCGCAGGGGAAATTGGTACAGTAATCCCGGAGGAGGCATGGCTGGTCATCTATATCCTTGATACCGTAACCGGTCGTATACTGCATCGCATGACTCATCATGGATGCCAGGGTCCTGTTCATGCTGTAAGTTTTTAAAATACATGCTCATTTAATTTGGGCTAGATATGGATTTGTTTTTGTCTCACATGAATATTGATTGTATAGGTATTCAGTGAAAACTGGGTTGTCTACCACTATTTTAATCTTAGAGCACACAGATATGAGATGTCAGTTGTTGAGATCTATGATCAGTCTCGAGCGGTATGTCAGTCAACTTTATTTTCTTTTGACAACCCTTGCTCACTATCTTTTGGTCTATGTTTACTTCTAATTTTGGGTAAATCGTCTTATGTTCGATCTTATTTGGTATGCTTGAATATGATGCACAGGATAACAAAGATGTTTGGAGGTTTGTTCTTGGGAAGCATAATCTTACATCACCTGTATCTTCTTATTCTCGACCAGAAGTAATAGCAAAATCACAATCATACTTTTTTACCCATTCTGTGAAAGCAATTGAAGTCACTTCAACTGCCAAGGGTATAACCTCTAAGCAGCTTCTTATTGGAACAATTGGTGATCAGGTTTGAATTGTTTGCCCTGCCGAGTTACTCATTTTTCTGTTATTTGAGATCTTGAGCAAAAGGAACAGTATGCTTATTTGCTCCTGTTGTTTTTCCTCTTTTTCCTGATGATATTCTTTTATCAAATAAGAAGAAAATGAAGAAAAAATTCAATGAAATCTAATCAATATTCTGCATTATGATTGTCAACTGGGAATGTTTTTCTTTTGTAGGTTTTGGCCCTTGATAAACGCTTTTTGGATCCCCGGCGCACAGTTAATCCTTCACAAGCTGAAAAAGAAGATGGAATTATTCCTCTCACCGATTCATTGCCAATCATTCCCCAGGTATATTTGTTTGATTAATTTCCTCATTTTAGATCTAGGCCAAAATTAAACTTGTCAATTTGTCATTCCTTCTCTTTAAAATGTAGAAATTTGCTATATGTTTGATATGACATTCAAAACTTGTGGACATTGCAAAATTGTGCTTCTGAAGCACAAATTCTCACCATTATGTGATGTTAAATATTGATGACTTGTCTGCAAGTATACCCACTTCTTTTATCATAGTAAATAAAATATAAATACCCTTTGAAGTTGGACTTGATATGAAATTCTTTCCTGTGCCTGCTCGAATCTTTGCAGTCCTACATTACACATGCGCTTAAAGTGGAAGGTCTCCGAGGCATAGTAACAGTACCGGCCAAGCTGGAGTCTACATCACTCGTCTTTGCATATGGAGTAGATCTATTTTTCACCCAGATTGCTCCTTCAAGGACTTATGATTCACTGACCGAAGATTTCAGCTATGCTCTACTGCTTCTAACAATTGTCGCTCTAGTAGCTGCGATATTTGTTACGTGGGTACTGTCTGAGAGGAAAGATCTGCAAGATAAATGGAGATGATCTACCCTCCATTTTGGCCATAGAATTTCTTTAATTTTGAGGTTGAAGTAGGTTTATTCTCCAGTTTTCAAATGTTAGTTATAACTTGAGTTTTGTAGGTCTGCTGAAAACTTGTAGCTTGAATTGGCAGAGTAATGTAACATTCCACTATGATTCATTGTTTCAGGGTTAATGGAGGATAGTAATTTAAATGATGTAAATCGATGAGTAAAATAGAGAATCATAGACTTTCGAGACCTGTGCATTGTGAAAGAATTATGGTGGCAGGCTTGAGTTGATAAATTATTTTGTCCTCATTGGCTATTACAACCAAGTTGAAGAAAAATGACGTTGCCATCTTTTCCATAATTCTCCTCATTAATTAATATATTAGTTAATCGTGTGATTTATTTATTCTGCAATCACTGTTTTGCGGGGAGTGGATCCTCTCCAGTGAAAAAAAAAACTGGATGGTATCGTGGAAGATCTCACCCTTCATTGCATTCTCTCTCACATTTATTTCTGGTCCCACTTGTAGAATTAAAGGTGGGAGATTATACTTTATTCTCTACAATGACAAAAAAAATGGAGAGGATTCATTTCCCTGTTTTGCATGGTGGTTGCTATCAAACCCAGAATTTTCTTCTTTCTAATATTGGATTATTAGAGGTGAATTTTTCAAAAATATCTAAATTATGTATTATAATTAAAAAATATATTATTGTTACAAAATGTTAGTGATATTTGTCTTTTTATAATTAAAAAATATTTTTTTTTATAAAACATTCGTAACGTTTTGTATTATAATACTAAAACACTAAAATAATCAAATATTCTCTTATTTCACGTTAAAATTACTCGTATTAAAAAATTAGCCATCATACCCAAGCTACAAGGATTTGAATATCTTCATAAGAGTTTGGGTATCAAAGCAATCAAGCTAGAGGCAATTTCTTTCATGAATTGAAATTGCTTGGTGTAGTTCAATATAGCTGCGAACCATGGGTAGAATAACGCTTTACATCGCAGGAGTTGATGAGTTCGTTTTATTAAGGGTTTTGTTCGAAATGACATCGAAAACTCATCGTATCCGTGACTAAGGGTGGCAATTGGGGAAGCCCATTCTATCCCGCTGAAAGTCCGCCTTTTGGCAGGTTGGCCCGTCCCGCCCCGCCTAGTAAGGCAGTCCTAAAATTCCATCCCGTGCCGCCTAATTGTGGGCTGGCAAGCTAAACTCGTCAAATATTATTTTTTTTTATTATTAACTATTAAATAATATATATAATTTTATAATCATTTTAATAAATTTATAATTTCTAAAAGTATAAAAAATTATCATTTTTATATTCACAAATATTAAAGTATTTGTAATTATAAATATCTAATAAACATAATTATAAACTAAGTTTTCATTCAAAATATAATTATAAATATTGTCTCTAAAACAAAATAAATATAATCTAAAACACAATTATAAATATTGTCTTTAAAACAAATTAGTCTTTGTAATTATAAATATCTAATAAACATAATTATAAACCAAGTTTTCATCCAAAACATAATTATAAATATTGTCTCCAAAGCAAAATAAACATAATCTAAAACATTAAATTTTCATCTTCATTCTCTTGTAAGTTGGGTTGGAAGAAGTTGGGTTTTGGCAAAAAATTGAAAAATACCCCCTTGCCAAAAAAACACTAAGCCCGGCGGGAAAGCCCACCCTGCCCCGCCAAAGCCGCGGTCTAAGCGGTATGGGTTAGGCAGACTTTTGCTATTTGGCAGTCCCAATTTTTCAGTCCGACCCGTCTTTTTTGGTAGGTTACGCGGGCCGGTCCGGCGGGTTTAGCCCGTCTGCCACCCCTACCGGTGACAGCATGATTTGTACTTTATAAATAGCATGGTTCTACAAATCGAATAAGATCGGTTGGTTCGACATTAACCGGAAATTAGTCCTTTGGCCGGTTCGATTGATGAAAAACAAACAACAACAACAACAACAACAAAGCCTTGTCCCACTAGGTGGGGTCGGCTACATGGATCAAATGACGCCATTAAGTTCTATCATATATCATGTCCACAGAGAGATCATTTACATGTAGATCTCGTTTGACCACCTCATGGATGGTCTTTCTAGGTCTTCCTCTGCTTTTCACCTATTGTCCATCTTCCATCTCATCCACCCTCTGTCTGGATGCTCTGTCGGTCTTCTTTCCACATGTCCAAACAATCTGAGACGCGATTCTACAATCTTTATCACAATAGGTGCTACTCCAATTCTCTCTCTCTCTTATATCTTCGTTCCTTATTCTATCCAAACATGTATGACCACTCATCCATCTCAACATCTTCATCTCTGCCACACTTAACTTATGTTCGTGCTCCCCTTTGACCGTCCAACACTCTGTACCATAAAACATAGCCGGTCTGATAGCAGTGCGATAAAATTTGCCATTAAGTCTTAAAGGCACTTTTTGTCACATAAAACCAGACGCACTTCGCCATTTTGACTAACCTGCTTGGATCCTATGATTTACATCATGATCAATCTCTCCATTATCATGTATGTTATACCTAAGATACTTAAAACTTTTAACTTTTCATAGGATGTGTTCTCCAATCTTCACCTCTATATTAGGGTTTTTCTTTCGACTACCGAACTCACATTCTATATATTTCGTCTTGCTGCGGCTTATGCGCAGACCATATACTTCGAGAGCTTCTCTCAATAAATCCAACTTCTTATTTAGGTCTTCTCTTGACTCTCCCATAAGGACAATATCATTAGCAAAAAGTATGTACCATGGCAAAAGCTCTTGGATATGCTCTGTGAGTACTTCCAAGACTAATGTTAAAAGGTATGGACTTACGGATGATCCCTTGTGTAACCCATCACCAATAGGAAATTCCTTTGTCACACCACATTGAGTCTTCACGCTAGTTGTAGTCCCATCATACATGTCTTTAATTGCACGAATATATGCGATCCTTACTCTCTTCCTTTTCAAAACCTTCTATAAGACCTCCCTTGGCACCCTATTGTACGCTTTCTCCAAATCAATAAACACCATATATAGATCCTTTTTATTACTATGATACCTCTCCATCATCCTTCTTAACATGTATGTAGCTTCGGTGGTGGATCTGCTTAGCATAAACCTAAATTGGTTATCTGTTACTTGTGTCTCTTATCTCAGCCTCCGTTCTATCCCTTTCCTATAACTTCATAATGTGGCTCATGAGCTTGATCCCTCTATAGTTTTCGCAACTCTGTATATCCTCCTTATTCTTATAGATAGGTACTAAGGTGCTCTTTCTTCACTCATTTGGCATCTTCTTTGACCTTAAAATGTCATTAAAAGGCTTGGTTAACCAACTGATACCTTTCTCTCCAAGGTCTTTCCAAACTTCAATCGGAATATTATCGGGTCCTACTATCCTGTCATTTTTCATCCGCTTTAGAGCCTCTTTTACTTTAAAGTCTCGAATCCTTCGATAGTTGTTGAGGTTTTGATCTTCTTTCCTCGTGCATAACCAACCAAGGCTCGGAAAAGTCTTCTATCTTTCATTAAATAACTCGTAGAAGTAGCTCTTCCACCTTTCATTGATCTTTTCATCTTGAGTCAAAACCTCTCTATCTTTACCCTTTATGCACTTAACCTGTTCTAAGTCTCTTATTCTTTTTTCACGGCTATTTACGATTCTATATATACCTTTTTCTCCTTCCTTCGTCTCTAAAGACTGGTAGAGACCCTCATATGCTCTTGCTCTTGCTTCACTTATAGCCACTTTTTTCTCTTTCTTAGTTGCCTTATATGTTTTCTAGTTATATGCATTGCAGCACAAAAACCACTCTTTAAAGCACTCCCTTTTTGCCTTTATCTTTTCTTGTACACTCACATTCTACCATCATGACTCCTTGTCTCTCGATCCTGTCCCTCTAGATTCACCAAAATTTTCTTTTGCTATTCTTCTAATAACTCTGCGATCTCCCTCCACATCTCCTCTGCGCTTCCATCCCCTTCCCAATTTGCCTCTTCTCCTACCTGTCTCAGAAAGCTTCTTTGTTACTCACCTTTCATCCGCCACCCCTCGTCCTTGGATTCTTCGTATGATGTCTTTTTCTCAACTTGAAAATCCATGACGAACATCCTATGTTGTGTTGTTAAACTCTCTCCCGAAATAATTTTAGAATTAATGCAAAATTTTTTATTGACTCTCCTTAACAAAAAAAAGTCGATTTGAGAGCTTTACATGCCACTCTTATAGGTTATAAGATGTTTGTCTCGCTTTTTAAAACATGTATTTGTGATGAGAAGGTCAAAGGTTGAGCAGAAATCCAAAATAGTTTTACCCTCAGTATTGACCACCCCGAAACCATGGCTTCCATAAATACTTCCATGCCCAGTCACTTCTCTTCCAACATGGCCATTTAAATCTCTTCCTAAGAAAATTTTATCTCCCGAAGGTGTGTCTTAGACCAAACTCTCTAGATCCTCCTAAAACCTTATCTTGTGTTGCTCGTCCGAACCCACTTGCGGTGCATAGGTGCTAATCACATGAAAAGTACCTCCTTCCACCACAAGTTTGATAGAGATGATCCAATCACTCAACTTCTTGATATCCACTACATCCTTCTTCCCCTGCTTATGCACGATAATACCTACTCCATTCCTGTTCTTCACCTTTACTATATACCAAAGTTTGAACTCTGAGGTATCCAACTCCCTAGCGTTTGTGCCGACCCATTTTGTTTCTTGTAGACACATGATGTTAATCTTCCTCCTTGTCATGGTATCCACCACCTCCATAGATTTTTCTATTAGAGTGCGTATGTTCCATGTCCCAAATCTCAACTTTTTGTTACTTCGACCTTTACCTTTACCTCTTTCTTTGTGAACAAGCTTATTTACTCTCGTCCGTTCACGAAAATGCAGTAACCCTTACTCGTTTAACACTACACCCGGGCACTAATGCACTAGCTCTTGCTCATTTGATATTGTACTTGAGCCATACAGCATGTTGCTTCCGGCCAATGACCTAGTTTTAGCGCAATAACGTCTTTGATCCATGCCATGAAGCTTCGACTAAGTTTTTATGTTAGTTGTCGAAGGCCTAACACAACCTTCCTCCTTTATCCGGGTTTGGGACCAGCTATGTACCGCAGGTGTAACATAGGCGGAGTTTGATTGATGAAAAAAAACTGACAAAAAATCAATAAAAAAATTAGTCGATTCGGCGGTTAACCGTTGAACCAGTTTGGTTTTTGAAGAGTTCAGTTCAGTCCTAAACCCCAAAATGATGCTATTTTAAGGTAAAAAAATAAAATAAAATAGAGATTCCTCCTTTCTTCCCAACCTGCTAACCTTAAACGCACTAATTTTCAGTACTCAGAGGCAATGAACACCCAAATTCAAACTTCAACAGCAGGATCCAGTAGCCCCACCGTTATTGAACTCTTCTCCTTGGCCATAGGGTGCCGCTGTCACCGGCAGTGACAGACAGAGGGTGTCGTCATCACCTCTAGAAGGTCTGCTTAGCCCCCTCTTCTCCTCTATGTCGCACAAAGGTCTGCTCGGAGCTCTTGGCGTTGCCGTCACGAACAGTTGCTCTCGTCATCCCTATTTCATCGGTCACGAACGGTTGCTCGATCCTCTTCAAGTGCGTCATCTTTTTTTGTGGAATCAATGCGCGGAGCCCTTCCAAAGGCAACAACTGCACCTTGTAGCCGATGAGAAGAGTTCGGCGATGGTAAGACTACTAGGCGTTGGCTGCTGCTGCTGAAGTTTGATTTTGGGTGCTTCACTACTTTTTAGTTCTTAGGGTTAGTGCCTTTGGGATTAGTGGATTGGAAGAGAGAGAGAGAGGGAGAATATCTGTTTTATTTTATAACTTAAAATGGAATCGTTTTGAGGGTTTAGGACAACCAAAAATTCTCCAAAAATCGAACTGATTCAAACGGTTCAACAGTTAACCGTTGGTTCGACCAGTTTTTTTTACCATTTTTTGCTAGCTATTTTTTCCGTCAACAAACTTGACAGAAGATCGGTTCCTAGTTAACTCTGTTAAACCGGTCGATTCGGTTTGATTTTCAAAAACATGATTTGGATTCTTTGTATAGTTTTTCTATTTTTGTATTCTCTGCTTTTAGATGCTGAGTTTGCTGTTTTTGGATTCTGAATTTTCGTTGCTGAATACTTAATTAGAAGTTATTGTTGACATTTTTGTGTTACTTATTTTTTGTTGTTGATATGATGAGTTTTGGGTAAGTTTATACTTTTCATTGTTGCTGAGTATTTGATTATTAGAAGTTGTTAAATTTTTTTATTCCGAATTTTTGTTGTTAATGTGATGAGTATTGTTATTGATTACTTAATTAGAACTTAAAAGATAATTAATTTAAAAATTATTGAATTTAAATATTTAAAATTATATATTAAATTTT
>NC_029794.2:116794540-116795346 GCF_000816755.2 Arachis ipaensis
AATTCGTCACTCGATTGATTCAATAATTAATTAAGTTTTCGCAACCTTAGTAAATAAGTGACAAACTATTAAACCAGTCACTCGACTGGTTCAATAATCAGTTAAGTTTTTGCAACCTTGGTAAATAGGTGACAACTTGGATATTTACAAAATTGTCAAAAATTGGATGCCATGGAAATTGTGATGTGTGCGTGGTAGTGTGGTACTGTTATTTATTGGTTATGTTGCAAAGCCAATCCTTCTAAACTATGGATGCTTGTGGGTTTTAATTTGGTTTGATTTTAAGGAAAAATACAATCGAATTATTGTAAAATAACTAAATAAATAAATAAGGAAGAAGTAACAAATATAAAATATGAAAATATAATTAGATAACTCTAGTAGTAATATTCACTAAAATTATTATATTAATATAAAATAAATAAGGAAGAGGTAACAAATATAAAATATAGAAATATAATTAGATAGTTCTAATAGTAATATTCACTAGAATTACTATATCAATATAATAGATATAATTAATATATTTAATAATATTATAATAAAGTATATAAGAGAGAAAATAGTAAGAAAGAGAGAAAGAAGAAATTTGTTATTCTTATTGTTGTGTAAAATACATTTGACGATACTTTTTATTTATTCAGGTAAGGTGCTTTTATTTTCAACTCTCATTTACAAGTAATTCCTTCATTGTTAACTGTCCAAATCATAAATGGACATCCATATATTTAATCTTATCGTAACACGAACTAAACTATAAATTTAATTTCAGTTTGTTTTTATTTCATTTAAAAAATTGAACCAAG
>NC_029794.2:116795356-116800762 GCF_000816755.2 Arachis ipaensis
TATATGTTATGATAATGTCTAAAATTATTAATAAATAAAAGAAATAAAAATCATTCAAACAAAAGCAAATAAAAATCATTCAAACAAAATATAGTAAATAATTTTTGGTTCTTTGGTTCTTTTTCTTTCAAACAAAATATAGTAAACAATTTTTTATTCTTCTCTTCATTATCGTCATTGTTATCGTTATCATTATCTTCTAATTAAGTTTACTGCGTTATCTACCGATTTTTCACTTAATTTTTTTTATTAAAATTTGTAAATTTTCAACTCAAGTTTTCATAAAATAAATTTTTAGTTCTATTACATTATTTAGTTAAAATTTTGGTGTTAGAATAAAGATATTTTAGTGTTAGAGTAAATATTTCGGTATTATTCTTTAAAAATTTATATATTGTTTTATATATCAAATACGTCGTCTTCTTCTTATATGTAAATACCACTGTTTATTTTTTCTTTTGAATTTTTGTACTCTTTTTACTTAATTTTGCTGTGTTATCTACAAATTTTTTCACTTATTCTCTTTCTATTAAAATTTGTGAATCTGCAACTCAAGTTTTCATGAAATAAGTTCTTACTTCTTTCACATTATTTAGTTGAAAATTTTGATATTAGAATGAAGATATTTCGATATTATTTTTTAGATTTTTATGTGTTGTTTTATATACTAGATAAGCATTCAATTCATTAAATGTATAATATTTTTTAAAAAGATTCAATATTTTTTTGTGTCGTATTACTGAATTTCTTGTATCAATTCGGTGCTATCTTATTTTATTTTATAGAGTTAATGTGATTTTTTAGTATACAATTTATATTTTACATTATATATGTATTTAAATTCTGATGTCACTTTAAACAAATTTTGGTACTATTTTTATTTTTGGTAAGAATTCAATCCAATAAGTATGAACTTATGTTCATTCAACTAAATAAGATTACAATATAACATATTCATTCATTAAGTCGAATATGAGAAGTAATGCTTCTAGAGAAAAAAGTAAGAGCAACAAAAAAAAAGTAAGAAAGAAAGAAGAATAAGAAGAAAAAAAAATACAATATTAAAAATGAAAGATATTTCTGTATTTTTTAGTAAAATTTCGGTATCAAAATTAAAATATTATTTTAATGTTATTGTTAAAATATTTCGGTGTTATTTAAATATTTATTTTAATTTTAAATAAATTATATTAATATTAAATTTAATGTTAAAAATACTCTCTTGTAAGTACCCGTCTTCATGCAACTTCAGTTGCCTACCAAAATCCAAAGAAACCTTCAACGTATCACGCAATTTAGTTCGCAAGAGGACTACACCAAATACAAATACACCCATGATGAAGTGCAGCAGAGTATTATATTAATATTTCTGAAGCCGAAACACCACAACTTCGCAAGACAAGGACACATCTATGTTGACCCATCCTAATTTGTTTTCCACACAGATGACAGAAAGTGAAAACCACGTCGTACTGCATCACCATCAATCCTGTACCCTCTATAGAGTAGTAGCATTTCATAATTTCATTAATTATTAGGCTGTGTTTGGTTTGGTTTGGTTTGGTGTTTCCAAATCATAAATACAGAATTTGATATAGGAGATATAAAATGATTAAATATATAATATTTAATCATTAAAACGGTAAGTAAATTCCAAATGAGAATATATTCTCCCCGACTTTCTCCTTTATCTGTATTTCTTAGCCTCTATATCCCTGTGGCAAATACAGAATCTAAACAAACGTTGTTATTGTTGTTGTAAGTTTTTCAAACACAGCACATCAAAAGCAACACAAAATCTACCTACATACGCAGATAGATACAGAGAGAGAGAGAGAGAGAATCAAAGATTGTTAACACAACACAAAAGAAAGCATGAAACCCCATCAACCAAAGCTGAAGACCCAACTCTTCTCCTGCGGCTTCTTCCGCCACTGTGCCCAAACTGTTCTCAGCCCCACCGGCAACACCCTCCACTCACCACCCCTCCCCAGCACTCCTCCACCACCGCCACCGCCGCCACCACCACCACCGCCTCACAACCTTCGCAACTCATGCGAGTCATCCACCTCTTCTTCTTCCTCCACAACCTCCCAAAGCTTCACCCAATGGAGGTTCTCTCTCCCGACAACTCCCTCCACCACCACCACCACTACTCTTCCGCCACAACAACCACCACCAACTCCACCACCGCTTCTACTTCCCAACAATCTCGAAGAACTTTTTCACCTCTCTGAGCTTCAACTCACAACCGGCTCCGAATCCGACCGCGCCGCAGCCATCCACCTTCTAGAACGTTCTCTCGTCCCAAACCCTCCTCAGGACCAGCCACCATGTCCACCCGCCCTCCTCCGCCACGTCATCCGCCACCTCACCGCCACCACCAAGATCCTCTTCGCCCTCTGCCTCTCCCCCTCCAACCGCCGCCTCGCCGTTGAAGCCGGCGCCGTCGCAGCCATCGTCGAGTCCGCCCCTGACCTCGACGGCGCACCCGCCGAGCGCGCCCTCGCCGCCCTGGAGCTGATGTGCACGGTGGCGGAGGGCGCGGAGGCGGTGAGGGCTCACGCGCTTGCAGTGCCTGTGATGGTAACCATGATGGGGAGGACGGGTGCTCGCGGGAAGGAGTACGCGATCGGAGTGCTTGCGGTGGTGTACGGAGGTTCTGCGGCTGCGGAGAGGGAGACGGCTGCTCCGCCTGAGGAAGTGGCGCGTGCAGTGGAGCTTGCGCTTCAGGGAGAGTGCAGCGCGAGAGGAAGAAGAAAAGGAAGCCAGCTTTTGAAGACTCTTCAGCTTCTTTCTGACTCAAATTATGAGTCTCCTCACTCTCACATCAATAATGAAGATCAACCAAGTTGAAAATCATTTTCATGTTTGCGGACGTAGTGTTATGGAATATTTCCATCAGGTTTTCTTCTTATTAGTGCTAGCTCCTGTTTTTGTTGTTATCAACTTTTGTTAAGACAACCAAGATCGAATTATGTTACTACTTTTGAATGATGTAGCTTAGTTGTTATTATAAGACTATCAACATCAAATTATGTTATGAATTGTTATAGTTAGTTGTAATTATGATATTTTTTTAATATTTTTTTGTTAAAGTATTTGAAAAATTTTAAATTTTTCAATTTTACATAGTTGCGTGAATTTTCACCATATTTATATATATAATCATTGAATTTACCTACCATGTCATGGCATTGTTGAAGTTCAAACTAGTTCGTATAGTGGACCTAAAATTTTCAAATCTAGGGCTCATTATCAGCTTCCATTTTGAGGGTGGCCGATCCCACTCAATTGAAAGCCTAAGTCAGTAATTCCGCAACTGATATATATAAATGATGATGCGAATTGTAAATATAATCTCACACTTTATAAAACTTTAAATATTATATAATATGAGTCATATTTATAACTCGATCAATTAAAATAAGGTATTTGTTACGGTACGATAATAAATTCATACGTACCGATACGTTTAAAATATGGACAAATAATAACAAATTATGTGAAATTTATTTTTCACATTAACATTTAATTTTTATTTTTCTAAATATATATTATATCACTACTTTTATTAATACACCTATTTAATTAAATAAAAATAAAAATATCTTTTATTTAATTTTATAAAAAGTCTTAAACATCTTTCTTTTATTTGATTAGACAAAAATATCCTTTTAAATTAACAAAATTTTAGAATTCAATTAATCCTAATTTTATAGTTTCAAATAATTTAAATAACAAAACAAAAATATATTAAAAAAATAAAAAATCAAAATTTCTTTATCTTCTCCAATTTCTCTAATCATCCGTGCCCCCTCTAATAAGCAAAACATATTAAAGAAACAAAAAATCGATCGTTCTTCATCTTCTCCAATTACCCCTTTAAAGCAAAGCAGTGAAAGTTCCAACCCAAAACTCTAGTTTCTTTGCCACCGCCGTCCCAAATCAAGTGGAGGATTGGGTTTCTCCGGAGGCACGCTAACGCTTCGTTTCTTCCTTCCGGAGTTGATAGAAGTGTCATCGCTGAAGTTGGAGAAAATAATTGGTCTAAACTTTTGTCCGCATTACTTCCTTTTGTTGTTGTAGCCACTGCAGTTGCCGCTCTTATTCAACCTTCCACTTTCACTTGGTGTGGTTCTCATCGAACTTTTTTCTTTCAAACTTTTGTGAAAAAGGAAAAAAAAAAGTCATGATAGGATTTTACTGCTTAATGGGTATATTATCATTTTTGTCATCCAATAGATTATAGTTATAAACAAAATAGTCTCTTAATAAAAAAAATTGTAACCCTCTAAATCACACAAGATTTATGAAGTTGTGCCAATCTTTTGTGATCTTTGGAGGCACTACGGGTGCATTTCTTTCATTTTGAACTGGGAATGGAGATGTTGTCAAATTCTTAAAATTCAACATCTTCTCTAGGTATTTTCTCTTGATCTCCAATAAATTAGTATATCGAGAGGTCACAATTTAGGGTTCTGGATAGGGGGAAGAGGAAGAAGTGGAAGTGCTGAGCCTGGGATGGCAGCGGCAAAGAACATAATTTAGATGTATATATAAAAAATTTTTCTATCAATAAAATATTAAGATTAATCTCTATTTTATATTAGAAAAAGTATAGATAGAGAATGAGAATATTAAATAATGTGAACAATAAATATATCAGATGTTCAATTCAATAGATATGTAGATAATTATATTTATTATTTTTAATTAGATGATTATTTCTTTTGATTCGATTTATTCATACACAATTAACAATGAGTGATGTTTAATTCACTAAATGTGTCTATTATTCACATTATTTACAAAAATCATTGTTTACCTAACAAAATCGTTTGTATTATTGAACACACTGGAATTATATACGTTGGACATGCATACACAGTAAAAACAATAATTAATATCCAAATTTTTTTTTTGGTTGAAGTGCAACAATAGACAATACTAATAGCAATAGTATGTATAAAGAGGTAATTTTGTCGACCACACAACTTTTATAGATTTTAATGCAAGTGAATAATTCAAACATGTTAATGAAAGTGAATAATTCAAGCAAGCATATATATATTGGTGAAATTGAGCATGTCAGATTCACGTGGAGTGGGGTTAAGTTTCAGAAATAATATTTCTGAAGTGGCTGGTGTGTTTGTTTTTGTAGGAAAGAGATGTCAGATTTGGGTGAGAATCAACGGTGTGCAACGGAAGATACAGATCAGTGTGATGGCTCCATTGCTGAACATGGTATCTTGATTCCTGCGAGTGAGGGCTAGATAAAATATTCTATCTTGTGTATAAAATGTTAACTAAATCAAATATTTCTTACACTGATCAATTACTTTAAAATTGTGGTCATAATTGATATTGACAGTGCGTGACATGCACAATTTGGGTGGATGTAAT
>NC_029794.2:116800965-116818665 GCF_000816755.2 Arachis ipaensis
TGATGAAAAATTTACATTATTAGTTTAAATATTCATACATTTATTATTTTTAAAAAATTTAAATTTTTTATATCTTGAATATCCTTTACCCTAAAGTTAGAAATAGGAAAAAAATCACACTAATGCAAAAATTGTCATACACATCACATAAATTACAGTGTCTACAATACAATGTAGGAACTGAGAACAGCAAGTTAATGGGTCAAACTCACAAGCAAATCTAAATATTTAAAATTAATAATTTTATCACAAAATACGTAATAAATTAAAATAGTAATATAAATGATAATGAGTATATTTAAATCTTTCGCAATTATACAATAAGCACAAAGCAAAACACAACCACAAAGCAAAAGCAAGACTTGAAATCAGGGGCAAAAGCACAAACACAAAATAAAAGCAGGAGTTAAAATTTAAAAATTCAAACTAGGAGCAGAATTCAGAAGTAGATGTAACAAATTAACAATGATCAAAACAACAAAATAGAGACAAAATGAGTGAATAACAAAGCAGACCAACGGTAGAAAATATAGAAGGAGAAGGTTGAGAAGTACGAAAGAAACAGAGGCTGGGAGTACTAGAGTTAGCTAGATGTCGAATAACGAGTTATTTTAACTTTTAAGTCAAAATGACGTTGTTTTCCTTTAAAATTGAGTAAAAATCAAACTTGTAAATTCGAGAGTAAATTTGCGAATTTGAATAAATTTGTCTGAATCTGTCCAAAAAAAAAATATTTAAAGCCGAATCAATTTGATTCTACTACTTATACATATAAACTAAAAAAATTCTACCATATCTATAGTAGTATGACTAGTTTCTTTAAAAATATTAAATATATATTAGCTAATTAATAACTGACTATATTGTAGGCAAATTGTAGCTAGGAAAACAAACATACAATACACCCTATGACTCACAATAGACCCTATGACTCGAGAAACGAAGTTAAAGAGGAGACATTTAACTGAGTATCATATAAACATTCTTATTATTAGGATCCTGTAACAAAAGAAAAACAAACTCGCTCAATTTTTTCGTTATGGACCCATGAATGTAATGTGTCTGGATATGGAAATAGAGCGTGCTAAATCAAATTGTGGGACAGTTTTATATGAGTCGCAGAAATTAGAATTCGGACTGTGCGAATTTTATGTTGGCAAAAATTGCTTAACAAATCGGAGGGTCCGATTTGACAGGGATTAAAATTTGAATTTCACAGCATGCAAATCGGACTGTGCGTTTTGTATCTATATAAATTTTTGTATGAATCCGTGTTTTTACCTACAAATCAGACCGTCCGACAAGTTATGAGGAACTCACATGGTCTAATTTGTGGTGTTCTGACACCACACACAGGTCAAGCATCTCCATTCTCCATAACCGCGTCCAATCCAACATTTACATCCATATTGAAATTAAAAAGTGACAAACTGTGTCATCATCTTATAAATATTCTCGAAATTTTAAAAACAAAATGTCCAACTAGGAAATCAATTTTTTTTTTCTAAATAAATATCAGTCAATTTTTTTAAAATTATTTTATTTAGAGTTAAGTACTATTTTAGTTTTTATTAATTTGGTTGAAAATAAAATTTGTACCTTGTTCTGCTAAAGATACTTTGCCGAACTATAGCTCGCCACCGAGATTCCACGAAGGCTTCAAGCTTTTTATTCGGCACAAATGAGCAATCCTCCAAACTTCGACTCGGGTGTGAAACCTGTAAAAAGAACCCCGACGTTCAAGTCAGTCAAATATCTCCTATAAAGTTTTAAGTGTTGAGATGATGATTTGTTTTCTGAATGTGTCCCATATGATCGTGTTAGTGCTACTATTTATCATTGTTCGGGACAAACAGATTTTTACCATTGTTTCTGCATTTTGAGATAGGTCAGAGGAAGTAAAAAATCATTCTTCGTAGTGGACTATTATTACTTTGAAAGATTTTTTGAATGAGTACCCGAGGTATAATCGTTTTTTGCCGATTTGCGAGGGATTAGGAACACAACCCCCAAGCTTGACTTGCTAAGGTCACATGTGAGCAAGTTGAGCTTTTTTGCATAACGGTATACCTCGGTTTAATTTATTTCTTTAGTCCCCAAGTTCAACGTTCGTCGTTTTGGCGGGTATAGACAAGCTTGGTTTAATTTATTACCTTTGTAGAATGCAAAAACGTGAAAAAGTGTAATAATGACAGTGGCGGTTACTTCGAGATAATCATAGTCACCTATCACCATTCTAAATGAGCCGTTTTTTAAAATCTAACCGTGGAGAAGCAAAAAACGTGTACAAAAGTTTATTGTAGCTCTTTATTACTGCTCTTGCTTCGGAAAAAGGTATTGGTTATCCCATCCTCTCCAGGTGTGAAGCAGAAATAAGATGACTTCTAAAGGTTAGTGACTTTTTGTCTTTTGTTTTTGGTTTCTTGTAGTGATGAATAGTGGTAAAGAAGTAGAAGTGAAAAAAGAATATATCTACTATTGGGTTCATGTTGATGTAAAGCATTGTGCTTCCACCTTTAGTAATGAGGAATTATTGGTTGGATTGAAATCTTTGAACTTGGTAAAATCAGGCTCTGATACTGGTGTGGAGCTACTTCTTTGTAGTAGTGATGTAAGAATGTGTGAGAGAAGAGGAGATTGGGCATATTTCTATCTTTATACCCCATGTTTGACAGAGCTAAATTTAAAATTCCCATTCTTAGAGCTTGAGTATAAAGTCTTGACTCAGTTGAATTGTGTTCCATTACAGCTTCATCCGAATGCATAAGCATTCCTTCGGGCCTTTCAGTGCTTGATGGACTTTCTTCATTTTCATCCGTCCTTGAATATATTTTTTCTTTGTTTCAGTCCACCAGTGTTCATAAAGATCTGTGGGTTAACTTGAGTAATTATCCCGGACGTTCTTTGTTTCGATTGTTAGAGATTGAGTATCCCTTCTTTTTAGATGAGAAATTAGGTGAAAAATTTTCTCTATATTGGTGTCCAGAGCCAATGCAAAATTTGAAAGCTCTGAAAAGGAGTGAAGATGAAAACTTGTTTTTGGATTTTTTGATTGAATGTTTTTTGGAAGGTGAATTGTTGTGAATTACTAAAGGTTGAATCAGATAAGGAGGCACTAGGGGCTTATATAGGTAAGTGAATGATTTTAGAAAATGTCCCTTTATACTTGCTATTGTTTTTATAATTGTTTAAATTGTGTTTGTAGGTGGACGAGTGCCGAATTTGATAACTTCTCGACTTCAATCATTCATAGTTCAGAAGAAAAAGAGTGAAAAAGAGGATGGTGCTTCTGGAGTGGTGAAGGAAATTGGTGCCGATGCTTCACAATCAAGCGCTCGGCCCATTCCTCCACAAAAAAGAAAGAGGCTTGAATCCGAAAAATCTTTGGAAATTCTCTCTGAAGAGAACTTGGATGTTACTGCTGGCAAGTCTGTTTTTGAGAAACAGAAAAAATTACATAGTTTTATTGAAGGGGTTAATTCGAAATCTTTGTAGAGCGATCCGTTTTCCCTAACAGAACTTGCTGACAAAGTAGCTCAATATCCTGGAGATGTGAGGATGGTGAAGCATATTGGTACAGAGGTCAGAAAATATATGCAAATAAATTCTATTTTTGCTGTTTTGTTTAGTGTATTTATTTTGTCTGTGTCTAATGTGATCATGCATTTGTAGATAGTTGCGTCATGACTCTTATGTATAGGTCGGACTGATGAACTGTTGGGTGCTGAGGAGATTAGTATTTTAGAGAAGGTGACTACTTTGGAGAAATCTGTGAAGGAAAAGAAAAATGTCATTATAGATGTAACTGCTAAGATGAAGAATGGAGAAGAGGAGATCCCGAAACTCCAAAATCAAATACGTCTACTGTAAAACTAGACTAAAGAGGGTGATAAAGACAAAGGTCAAATAACATCTAGAATTCATGAGATGGAGAACGACGTGTTGGAGATGTTTATGGCTAGCTTTGATCGGGCTGTAAGCCAGGTATCTGCCTTTGCTCCTAAGTTTGACATGGGTAAGTTGGATATTACCAAGATTATGGTGAATGGTGAGCTGGTTGAGGATGAAGCCAGAGAGGTAGAGGATGAAAATGATGCTCATGTTGATTAAAGATATATAGGCTCCTTTATTTGTATTTGTTTATTTTTGAACTTATGTTTGGAATCTTAGCAGTGTTTAGGTGCTAAGTGAACTTTTGGATGTTGGTTTTTTGTTTGCTAAACTTGTGCCGACCTTGGATGTCGGTTTTGTATTAGATATGACTTTTGAATTTTGAATATGTTGCTGATCTATATTATCAGTTACTTTATGAAAATCATTTGATGTTCAGATAAATAGTACAGAAATGTATTTGATTGAATTGGGAAATCCTTCTATCATGGAAGGCGCGAGATGATCGGCCTCATTAAAACCTATCCGAGTAAAATTCTTTGTGAGAAAAAACCTCGAGACTAGGAAAAAGAGTACCTTTCATCCCGTCTTTTACAAAGGATTAACTGTAATACAACTTTAAGGAAGTGATATTCCAAGTATTGGGCAATTCATTGCCATCTAATGTCTGTAAGGAGTAAGCTCGTTTGCCATGGTCGTGTGATACTCAGAAGGGACCTTCCCAGATTGCTGCCAATTTTTCATGTCCTGAAGGTTTTCGTACTTCTTCAATTATTTTGAGCAACAAGTCTCCTTGCTGTGGTGTGCATGGTTTAACCCGTTTGTTATACTTTCTTTGTATTGTGAGCTGCATAGATTTTTGTCTTAGTGCTGCCAAATCGCAGTCTTCATCTAATGTGTTAAGCTCGGCTAATCGTGTCTACGTGTTGGCCTCATGCCTAATAGCTCGGTTTGTAGTGAACCTTGGAAAATTTCTACGGGTACCATCGCATCTGCACCGTATACTAATCAGAATGGAGTTTCTTTAGTTGTTGATTGTGATGTTGTGTTATAAATCCATAGAACCTCAAGAACGAGCTCGGCCCAGCTTTCTCTGGTGTCTGTCAATTTCTTTCTTAGAACCTACAAAATAACTTTGTTAGCTGCCTCTACGAGCTTGTTGCTTTGTGGGTGCTCTACAGAGGAAAAATGGTGCTTTATGTGAAGATTTGTCAAAAAAGATGCTATTCTTTTATTCATAAATTGCTGACCATTATCAGAAATGATATGTCTGGGCAAACCATATCTACATATTATAAATTTCTAAATAAAAAAGTATACCTTATCTGAAGTTATTTTGGCAAGTGGTTGTGCTTCAATCTATTTTGTAAAGTAATCTATACTAGTAAGAATTTTACCTGTCCAACTGATGTTGGAAATGGTCCGAGTATATCAAGACCCTATTTGTGAAAAGACCATCCAATTTTTGAAGCATGCAATAGCTCGGCTGGTCTATAGATAATTGGTGAACACATTTGGCAATTATCGTAGCGTTAGTCTTTTTCCATGCAATCTCTTTTTAGTGTCGGCTAATATCCTACCCTTAGGAGTTTTGATGCTAAGCTCCGTCCTCCAATATGCGTGCCACAAATTCCTTCATGCACTTTGGAGATCGCCAACTCTGCTTCTATGGGTCCAAGGCATTTGAGTAGTGGTTGGGTGAATCCTCTTTTATATAAGTCATCCCCCATAAGTGTGTAATAACTCACCCTTCTCTTAAATAACCTCAGATGGTATGTTTCCTGTTTTTAAATAATTTATGTACGGGCTTGTCCAATCTGCCTGCTGTGACAAACTCAGGATATTCTTATTAAATATAGTTAGTTTATCAAGAGTTAATTATAATAAAGTACTCGGAATGCCTTGTTTCCTGGAAGTAGCTAATTTGGATAAAATATGTAACATCCTCACTACCAGAATGTCACGCTTCCGGCTGCGCCACTCTGATTGCAAGAAGTGTTACGACTACTTTATATACTTAATATTAAAATAGGAGCCTGTGACTCGATACCGTATCGCTGATTTCTTTGAAACCCAGAAATAAATACTTTATCTAAAAAAAACTACAAGCAGGCATAGATTCATATACAATACTCCTTACATAATATCTCATAATATAATATACATATAAAACATACAACTCCTATCCCTCTTACAAACTTGTAATAACAAAGACGAGGGAAGAAAATAATCTAATTAATACAACAACATATAAACCAAACGCAGTTTAACTCTTCATAATGCTTCATCCGGTTCCTGAAAAGGTAAAGCTGTAGGGGGTGAGAACCTAACCACATGGTCTCACAACAGAGTTTCAAAGTTATCATAAGAAGATATTTAATAAGAAAACTATTTTCAAACTCAGTGATTATCATTGCCTTATGAATCTTTTAAAAACCAATAGGTAATCGTTCAAAACATTTTCAAAGAAACAATGTTTAATCTTTCAGAAATTCGAAACATTTCCTTTCTTATAAGAAAATCTCAAATAAGAAGCCAACCAGGCAATCAAACAACAATCATTAATTCAGCACCAAAATTCATTCTCAAATGTAGCACGCCAAGACAAACACAGGCAAGACAGACAAGGAAAGTACAAGTAGGTAGCAGTTACAGCAAATAGTTAAAGTAGCAGTTAAGAACAGTTTAGCAATTAGGCAAACCAAAACAAGTTCAAACCCAAGCAAAGCATACAAATGCATATGATACATGCCTGTCCTATGGATGATGAGGCTCATCTGTCGGTTATCCAGCCAACCCGACAAGTCTGAATTGTCCTTAGACTGTCCCCCGACGTGCATCCCCAAGAGTCTATGCATAGCTTTTTCTCAAATAATCAATATTGCTCAATAGGGGTAACATTCCTGGAATTTATATAGTGCCCGGTCACACTTACGTCGTAGGGTCAACAGAGTATCGAGTTTTCAACCTGGTACACGTGGTGGCAAGCCACGACACTTAATCCAGGGAACCTCATATCTCAGATATTTCAAATTCATAAGCCATATGAATAATTCAAAAATCATATCTCAACATTCTCAATATCATAATCATTCATCAATCCAAATTCCATTTCCAAATTCATTCAAAAACCATATTTCAAAGAAAAATCAATCCTCATCATCCTTCTTTCCATCCCATTCATTAACAATAAACATAATTCTTTCTTTGATAAATAAATCAATCTTAAAACATATAATGTTTAAAAACAAATCTTTTTAATTAATTACTTCAAATAAAACTTCTAATTTTTTATAAAATTTCGGCAGCATCTCCTTTAAAACTTGGTCACTGCCACCCTTTTTCTGGTCCCAACCAAACCAAACCAAATGCCTGTTAATCAGTCAAATCACTTCCAATAACCATTATCACAACAACACTCAATCCAAGGAAATTGCAAAATCCAGAATTCAATCAACCAATCCTATATAAATCATAATTTAAACCGACTTCAACCAATAGCATCAATCAATAGTTAAGAATTCTCGGTCTTCTCAAACAGTTTCAAACCAAACCATTCCTCAAACACTTTTCGAATAATTTCCAAAATAGCAAATCATTCTCAATAAATAACCCATTTTCAAATATCAAGTCCTTTCCAAATTTATTTTAAAATCAAATTCCGATATCAAATCGGGTTTATTATCAAATCAAATTTTAATATTAAATCTTTTCTAAAATCAAACGGTTTCCAAAATTAACCTAAAAGGAAATAATAAATCTTCTCTAATAATTCAAGGAAAACCACTTTAACAACATCAATCAACTAATCCAAATATCCAACTTTCTCAATCGATCAGTTTATCAATCAAACTAATAATCTCATTCAACCAAAACAACTCAATTCAATTCATAAGACTCACGAAATCACAAAAAGTGTATTTTACGCGTTAATATCGATTTATAACAACCCTGTAATGTAAAATAGATTTAAGAAAAACTCCTACCTCGAAAAGTCGAAACATAATCAAACGCATTAAAACCCCTTTTTTCTTTCCTTGCAGCCTGCCACAACCACGGCTTTAGACCACTTCCGAGGCAACAACAGTGACCTCAAGCACGACATACAAGCACCGACACTCAACCCTATGTCAAATATTACCACAAAACCTCAGCCACAACCAACTCATATGCACTTTTCAAATATTTATATATACTAGAAACTGCAATTTTAAAATAAAGTTCTTACCTTTTTTTTATATAATTAGTAGGAATTGGACTCAATGACAAGGTGAAACAGTGCCAGTGGGTGTTAGGCAGAATGGATTGCGGGCAAGAAGAGGTTAGCTCAGACTTTGACGGCAACGGCTCTGGCAGACGGAAAGGCACCAAGAATAACCATTAAACAGAGGGCAGAGCAAAGCAACACAGAGCAAGAGCAGCAGTAATTGCAGGTTCTTACCAGGTAAAACGGTGCTAGCACCAGTCTCTCTCTTTTCGCGACGAGCTCCAGCCGGCTCCAGCAATGACGGCAGCGGCTCCAAAAGCTTCAACAGGGCACAGCAGAGGTAGCAATGGAGTTATACAGCAACAAAACCTAGCCTCCATCCTTTCTTACTCATTGAGCGCGCTCTCTTCTCCGTCTCGGGCTTGATGGCGGTGACAGTTTTGCGGCAGTGCGACGCGGTGAGGGCGACGGCGATGGCACCGACAGTAGCGGCGGCGCGACGCTCCTCGTGGTGATGACGGTGACGCGACTCCACGGGACGGCGATGCCTCCTCCTCGCGCAGCTGTCGGCGACGCATGGCGCAGTGGCGATGCGAAACAGGGCAGAGCGCGGTGGCGAGCTGGACAGCGGCGACTTCTTCTCCGTCTTCCTTTGCCGACGATGCTCTCCCCTCCTCACCGTTCTCCCTCTCTTCTCCCTTTCCCCTTTTCTTTCTTTCCTGTTCTCGTTTCCCTTCTTTCTTTCTTTTTTTCTTTCTTCAAGCTTCCCTTGTTTTCCCCCCTTTTTATTATTTTTCTTTCTTTTTTTTCTTTTCTTTCGTTGGGTATAGGGTGGTTAGGTTAGGGTTAATTCTTTTGGGAGTGTAAAATTATTAATAAAATAATAAAATAAAATAATAATTTAAAACTAAATTAAATATAAAGTAAATATCTTTGAAATACCATTTAATTACCAACTTGAAATTTATTTTCGAATAAATACTAATTCAATGAAAATTGGTGATAATTAGATTAATTCTTCTTTATTTATAAAATAAGGTTAAGAATCTATATATTAAAATTAAGGCATATAAAATACTCATTATTTTTCAATTATAAGAACTCTAAATAATAAATGAGTTTACTAAATTTTTATATAAAAATATCTAAAATGTAGTCTTAAATAAATATAATACATCATAATAATTTATTAATAACTTTCAAAAATTTAGGGGTCTTACATCCTACCCCACTTACAAAAATTTTCGACCTCGAAAATTAAAGTAATATATAAGGTAATACATAGTCTTTGTACTCTACTTTTTAAACACTTTATAAAAAGGTATGAAATCTTAGTATGCATATATAAATGTTCAAAACTTTACAAAAGTTTGGGGGAACAAAATAGGGTGCAAATCAAGATAGGCGTTTACAAATAAAATGGTAGCTTGTGTGGCAAAAGGGCTATAAAGCAGGCTGGTATAACATAACGGATATAATGCTCGCTCGCAGATCTCTTACCCATTTCAAAACTTCGACTCCCCAACTCCATCACTCACTTCACAACTGCATAACCTATCACATTCCTAACATCCGCAAACTTTTACGAGGAACAAACGACTATACTCCTCATAACGTTGCATACTTACCACTCCATCTTTCACGTTTACGAACGGCATTTTTAAAGTTCCGTTTGCTACCCATAAAAGTCATACGTGATTCTAAGGCAATCCTCGAATTTATTTAAAAGAATACAAGACCTTGGAAAAAGACAAGCGATAAAATTCGCCAGGGTTTGAAAGGATTGTTGAAATCACAAGTAATTAGGAATGCATAAGAAATGAAGAGTATCCGACAGAAAATTAGTTTAGCAATCTCAAGAATGATTCCCGAATCTACAAAATCCGATAAAAATAACAAAAGAAAAAGTAGTACAGTAGTTTGAAGCAAAATTAAGTCGAGTCAAGGAATATGAGATTTACAGAAAAAGAATGTCTAAGACCAAAGACAAGGTTCATAAGTCTCGAGTAGAATTGAGAATACTTTCGAATGAATTGCTCATAGAGAATGAAAAATTTTTCAAAAACTATTTCACATTTGTCAAAGGAAAAGTGCGCATCAAACACTTTGTAAAAGAAATAACAAAAGTATATTTGTGGCATTACTTCAAACAATTCCATGTTGAAATAAGTTATGTAGAGTTTTAAAACAAAATGAATACCGATTTGGCTAAGAACAAAAATATTCTCTCAAATATTTGAGAAAAATAATTAGGTGAACCACTTAACCAAAAGTAGGCATAAAGCTCTGAAGGAAATCAAATTGTCTTTTGTTAAAATAATTTACAAGTTAAAGACAAAATAGGTAAGGTTTGAAAAGGAAAAGTCAATTGGGTTAAGGCCAAAAAAATTTTCTAAAAGTCTTAATAGATATTTAGGTATTTAGTCAAATAAAGGTATACAGTGAAATTGTGGCAAGGTTATAAAAACTCAAAACGTTTATTTAAAAATTCTCAAGGTTTATATTCAATCAAGCGTGTATAAAAATTATAGCAAATATGAAAGAGGAAGAAGTTAAACTTTATTTAGAAAAGAATTTCGAAGTAAAAATTTGCTTATAAATTGGTTTCAAAACTTTATTTAAAACAATGTATGCAAATTTCAAAATAACTTTGTCAATTTAAAGAATAACTATGGATGTGATTCAAACGAGAAAATTTGATTTAACTTTCTTAAGAAGAGAATCCAAAACTTGTTTTAAAAGTTAATATCAAAACGAAATTGCCATCACATAAGAGTATTCAAGAATATTAAGACGTACTTAAAAAAGAAATCAAGCCATATGAAAAGGGATCTTAAATCAAGGGAGTTCAAACAGGATCAACTAGGCATAAGATATCAAACAAGCTTTCAATCGAGCTACTGAAAACTCAAACTTCTTCTTCTACCAGTCATTCCCTAAAAAGCTAACACATCGGTTCTCACCTCTAAGGACCATGTGTGACACTGAGATAAGTATAAGTACGTTCAAAGAGATACAATTCGCAGGAAGAGAAGAATAAGCGACAAAATTATGTTTCTCATAAATTCGGAAGGAGGTGTAAGATTGCAACTAAGCAATAATGTACAGGTACGAGAAAATGTTTCGAAAAGAGTTATTTCGCATCCTAACAAGAAATATTGAATTTAGGAACTCCAAAGAAAACAAAAAAAAGGCAGTGGTAAATTAGATCAAAATAAATTAAAACCATATCAGAGGAGCACAAGGCTCACAAGAATATGAAGGAATGGTTCAAATCGCCAACAAATAAGAATGATCAAAATCATGAAGTATGCCGGAAGAAAGAATCAAATTGCAAATGAAAAAAAACTTTGATTTCAAAGAACTTCAATAGAAATAATGGAGGAGAACAGGGCAATTGTTTTATAAAATTTAAGAGAATCATCAAAAACGTAAATATTATGTCATGTTAAAACAAATTCAAGTTAAACTAAATTATGCAAGATTTGTGAAATGAAAATTATCCAGACTAAAGATGAAATATTTTCTTGACAATCTTGAAAGGTACTTTACATAATCAATTAAGAATTTGCATAAAAACAAAGCGAGCTTGGTAGGAAATCAAGTTGTTTTTCACCAAAACTATTTCTAAGGTAAAGACAAAATATGTGAAATTTGAAAAATGGAATTTAATTGAATAAAGGATCAAAAGTAATTCCTCAGAAAACTTAAAAGATACTCAAGTATTTAGTCAATTAGGTGTATATAGTGAAATCACGGTGATATTGAAAGGAGTTCCAAATTTTGTTTAAAAAGGAAAATTTGAAGTATGGTTTCAAAAATACATATGAATAAAGACATGCCAAATTCAAAACACTTTTGTCAAAATTTAAAGAATGATTATAGGTACAATTAAGTAAGAGAGGATTGAGTTGAAATTTCTTCTAAGAGAATCGAAAATCTCCTTTTTAAAAAGTTTAAAACTAAAATTCCAAGTGTTTTTTTTTTTCATTAAACAATTTCAGATTTACATAAAAGACTACATGAATCAAAAGAGTTTGAAAAGACAAACAAATCCTCCAAAGAATTTAAGTAAACATAAGCAGTTAGGATTAAACGAGAATGCATTTCAACAAGAGGCCAAATTGAAAAATAATCAAACTACTTTTCAGAAAGAAATCTCAAATAAGGATTTCAAGGCACACTATGAAAGAACAAGTTACCAGTCATTAGTAAAATTTTCGAGACATATAAAAGAATATCCTCGAGAATTAATTCCTAACGTCCGCAAGGATCGCGATAAGCGTTACCTATTACTTATCAATTCCAATTCGCCCATAATAACCTATTAACTTCCCCATTCACATAGCCATCAACATTAAGTTGGCCAGACTTAACATCAACAGATATGCAATGACAAGCTAACATTGTTAATTAATAGACAGTCATGTGCATAAAATTCTAATTCTTGTTACTTGGACAAGACCTACAACATGACAGACACTCAGAGAATGCAATGAAGCATGGTCAGTCCATCCCCAAGGCTCTAATTAGGATGAACTACTCTGATACCAAAATGTAACATCCTCACTACCAGAATGTCACGCTTCCGGCTGCGCCACTCTGATTGTAAGAAGTGTTACGACTACTTTATATACTTAATATTAAAATAAGAGCCTGTGACTCGACACCATATCGCTGATTTCTTTGAATCCCAGAAATAAATACTTTATCTAAAAAAAACTACAAGCAGGCATAGATTCATATACAATACTCCTTACATAATATCTCATAATATAATATACATATAAAACATACAACTCATATCACTCTTACAAACTTGTAATAACAAAGACGAGGGAAGAAAATAATCTAATTAATACAACAACATATAAACCAAACGCAGTTTAACTCTTCATAATGCTTCAACCGGTTCCTGAAAAGGTAAAGCTGTAGGAGGGGTGAGAACCTAACCACATGGTCTCACCACAGTGTTTCAAAGTTGTCATAAGAAGATATTTAATAAGAAAACTATTTTCAAACTCAGTGATTATCATTGCCTTATGAATCTTTTAAAAACCAATAGGTAATCGTTCAAAACCTTTTCAAAGAAACAATGTTTAATCTTTCAGAAATTCGAAACATTTACTTTCTTATAAGAAAATCTCAAATAAGAAGCCAACCAGGCAATCAAACAACAATCATTAATTCAGCACCAAAATTCATTCTCAAATGTAGCACGCCAAGACAAACACAGGCAAGACAGACAAGGAAAGCACAAGTAGGTAGTAGTTACAGCAAATAGTTCAAGTAGCAGTTAAGAACAGTTTAGCAATTAGGCAAACCAAAACAAGTTCAAACCCAAGCAAAGCATACAAATGCATATGATGCATGCCTGTCCTATGGCTGATGAGGCTCATCTGTCGGTTATCCAGCCAACCCGACAAGTCTGAATTGTCCTTAGATTGTCCCCCGACGTGCATCCCCAAGAGTCTATGCATAGCTTTTTCTCAAATAATCAATATTGCTCAATGGGGGTAACATTCCCGGGAATTTAAATAGTGTCCGGTCACACTTACGTGGTAGGGTCAACAGAGTATCGAGTTTTCAACCTGGTATACGTGGTGGCAAGCCACGGCACTTAATCCAGGGAACCTCGTATCTCAGATATTTCAAGTTCATAAGCCATATGAATAATTCAAAAATCATATCTCAACATTCTCAATATCATAATCATTCATCAATCCAAATCCCATTTCCAAATTCATTCAAAAACCATATTTCAAAGAAAATCCTCATCAATCCTCATCATCCTTCTTTCCATCCCATTCATTAACAATCCCAATTCAAAACATAATCCTTTCTTTGATAAATAAATCAATGTTAAAACATATAATGTTTAAAAACAAATCTTTTTAATTAATTACTTCAAATAAAACTTCTAATTTTTTATAAAATTTCGGCAGCATCTCCTTTAAAACTTGGACACTGCCACCATTTTCGGGTCCCAACCAAACCAAACCAAATGCTTGTTAATCAATCAAATCACTTCCAATAACCATTATCACAACAACACTCAATCCAAGGAAATTGCAAAATCCAGAATTCAATCAACCAATCCTACAAATCGCAATTTAAACCGACTTCAACCAACAGCATCAATAAACAGTTAAGAATTCTCGGTCTTCTCAAACAGTTTCAAACCAAACCATTCCTCAAACACTTTTCGAATCATTTCCAAAATAGCAAATCATTCTCAATAAATAACCCATTTTTAAATATCAAGTCCTTTCCAAATTTATTTTAAAATCAAATTTCAATATCAAATCGGGTTTAATATCAAATCAAATTTTAATATTAAATCTTTTCTAAAATCAAACGGTTTCCAAAATTAACCTAAAAGGCAATAATAAATCTTCTCTAATAATTCAAGGTAAACCACTTTAACAACATCAATCAACTAATCCAAATATCCAACTTTCTTAATCGATCAGTTTATCAATCAAACTAATAATCTCATTCAACCAAAACAACTCAATTCAATTCACAAGACTCACGAAATCACAAAAAAGTGTATTTTACGCGTTAATATCGATTTATAACAACCCTGTAATGTAAAATAGATTTAAGAAAAACCCCTACCTCGAAAAGTCGAAACATAATCAAACGCATCAAAACCCCTTTTTTCTTTCCTTGCGGCCTGCTGATGAGCGGATAATTTATACGCTTTATGACATTGTTTTTAGTATGTTTTTAGTAGGATCTAGTTACGTTTAGGGATGTTTTCATTAGTTTTTATGTTAAATTCACATTTCTGGACTTTACTTTGAGATTGTGTGTTTTTCTGTGATTTCAGGTATTTTCTGGCTGAAATTGAGGGACTTGAGCAAAAATCAGATTCAGAGGTTGAAGAAGGACTGCTGATGCTGTTGGATTCTGACCTCCCTGCACTCAAAGTGGATTTTCTGGAGCCATAGAACTCGAAATGGCGCGCTTCCAATTGCGTTGGAAAGTAGACATCCAGGGCTTTCCAGCAATATATAATATTCCATACTTTGGCCAATAATAGATGACGTAAACTGGCGTTCAACGCCAGCTCTCTGCCCAAATCTGGCGTCCAGCGCCAGAAAAGGAGCCAAAACCAGAGTTGAACGCCCAAACTGGCACAAAAGCTGGCGTTCAACTCCACAAATGGCCTCTGCACGTGCAACACTAAAGCTCAGCCCAAGCACACACCAAGTGGGCCCCAGAAGTGGATTTATGCATCAATTACTTACTTCTGTAAACCTTAGTAGCTAGTTTATTATAAATAGGACCTCTTACTATTGTATTAGACATCTTTGGTCTCAGTTTTAATCCATTGTTCATCTTAGGAGACTATGTTTGGTGTCACTTGCATATGCATCTAGCATTTTTCGAAAATATCATGCATTCATAGTGTTCTTCATGATCTTCAAGTTGTTCTTGGTAAGTCTTCTTGTTTGATCTTTTGTTTTGTGTGTTTTGTGTCTTTTCATGTTTTTCATATGCATTCTTGAATTCTTAGTGCGTAAGCATTAAAGAATTCTAAGTTTGGTGTTTTCTTTGCATTTGCATCAAAAATTTTTCAAAAATATGTTCTTGATGTTCATCTTGACATTCAAAGTGTTCTTGGTGTTCATCTTGACACTTATATCATTCATGCATGCATTCATTGTTTTGATCTAAAAATTTCATGCATTGCATAATTTTCATGTTTTTCATAAAAATTTCAAAAATAAAAAAAATATCTTTCCCTTTTTTCTCTCATCAAATTCGAAAATTGAGTTGACTTTTTCAAAAATTTAAAAAAAAAAAAATCAAAGTTGTTTCTTATGAGTCAAATCAATTTTTCAATTTGAAAATCTTATCTTTATCAAAATCTTTTTCAAAAATCAAATCTTTTTCAAAATTCTTAGTTATTTTCGAAAATTCCAAAAATATTTTTCAAAAATCTTTTTCTTATTTTTATACCAAATTTTCGAAAATAACATAATCAATTAATTTTTTGATTCAAAAATTTGAAGTTTGTTACTTGCTTGCTAAGAAAGATTCAAACTTTAAGTTCTAGAATCATATCTTGTGATTTCTTATGAATCAAGTCATTAATTGAGATTTTAAAAAAATCAAATCTTTTTCAAAACTAA
This sequence comes from Arachis ipaensis, assembly GCF_000816755.2. Lineage (NCBI taxonomy): Eukaryota > Viridiplantae > Streptophyta > Magnoliopsida > Fabales > Fabaceae > Arachis > Arachis ipaensis. The sequence continues at coordinate 116,817,208 of NC_029794.2, forward strand.
TTTCTATCATATCTTTTCAAAAATATCTTCTTATCTTATCTTTTTCAAAAATANNNGGACGACCCAGTGCACTTGCTGGTTAGTTGTATCGAAGTTGTGAACCATGGTATTGGCACCATGTTATTGGCGCCATTGCCAGGGAAAGAAAGAGCCATGAATTTTACATTATTAAAGTGTAATCACGATTACGCGTACCAAGTTGCTCACGTTGCCAGGGATTGTTCGAGCCTGGACATCACAGTTTCGTGCACCACCTGCCACAACCACGGCTTCAGACCACTTTCGAGGCAACAACAGTGACCTCAAGCACGACATACAAGCACCGATACTCAACCCTATATCAAATATTGCTATAAAACCTCAGTGATGAGCGGATAATTTATACGCTTTTTGACATTGTTTTTAGTATGTTGTTAGTAGGATCTAGTCTTCAAACTTTAAGTTCTAGAATCATATCTTGTGATTTCTTATGAATCAAGTCATTAATTGAGATTTTAAAAATCAAATCTTTTTTCAAATTAGTTTCTAAAATATCTTCTTATCTTTTTCAAAAATATCTTTTCAAAATATCTTTTCTAACTTCCTAACTTCTTATCTTTTCAAAATTTGTTTCAACTAACTAACTAACTTTTTGTTTGTTTCTTAACTTTTTCAAAACTACCTAACTAACTCTCTCTCTCTAGTTTTCGAAAATATATTCCCTGTGTAATCACGATTACGCGTACCAAGTTGCTCACGTGCCAGGAATAGTTTGAGCCTGGACATCACAATTTCGTGCACCAAGTTTTTGGCGCCGTTGCTGGGAAATTAATTTTTCCTGTTTGGCGCCAAGAATCGTCTGAGATCCCAATCCCGGCAACAACACCAAGTTTTTGGCGCCGTTGCCGGGGATTGTTCGAGTTTGGACAACTGACGGTTCATCTTGTTGCTCAGATTAGGTAATTTTCTTTTTATTTTATTTTCAAAAATTTTTCAAAAATATTTCTAAAATTTTCTCATCTGTTTTCGAAAATAACAAAAATGTTTTCAAAAAATTTTTATTCAAAATTTTTAAGAATGAATTCTAGTGTTTCATGAAGCATGTGAAGCCTGGCTGGCTGTAAAGCCATGTCTAAATTCTTTTGGACTGAGGCTTCCAAACCATCAGAGGTAAGTTACATACTTGATAAATGATGAGCAGCAATTTGTTATCAAGATCAATATACTCTGGTGTTAAATGCTGAAGATTGGCTGGCCATTGGCCATGTCTAGTGTTTTGGACTGGAGCTTTCTTTAAAAGCTTGGCTGGCTAGTGAGCCATGTCTAATTCCTGGACTGAAGCTTTAGTCTAAGAATGCAAGATTCCTGGAATTCATATTAAAAATTTTGGAATCCTTATTTTTCTTTTTCATATAATTTTCGAAAAATATAAAATAAAAATCCAAAAAAATTAGAAAATCATAAAAATAAAAAATATTT
>NC_029794.2:116818785-116839604 GCF_000816755.2 Arachis ipaensis
AAGCGCTTGTTGGGAGGCAACCCAATGTTTATCTAATTCTTATTTTTATTGTTTTTCATGTTTTCTTAGGTTCGTGATCATGTGGAGTCACAAAATAAATAGAAAAATTGAAAACGGAATCAAAAACAGCAGAAGAAAAATCACACACTGGAGGAGCATCTGTCTGGCGTTCAGCGCCAGAACAGAGCATGGTTCTGGCGCTGAACGCCCAAAATGGGCAGCTTCTGGATGCTAAACGCCAGAATAGGCATGGTTCTGGCGTTCAACGCCAGAAATGGCACACAAATGGGCGTTGAACGCCCAAAATGGCCACCAACCTGGCGCTGAACGCCCAGAGTTGGGTACAAAGGCATTTTTATATGCCTAATGGGTGCAGGGATGTAATTCCTTGAACACCTCAGGATCTGTGGACCCACAGGATCCACTCAGAATCTGTGGACCCCACAGGATCCCCACCTACCTCCACTCACTTCTTCTCACCACTCTCTTTCACACAACCCCATAAACACTCTTCCCTAAAAACCTCTCACCAATCACCTCAATCTCTCTTCCCCACTAAACCTTCACCACTCACATCCACCCACTCTTCCCAATAAACCTACCTCATAAACTCTACCTACCTTCAAAATTCAAAACCAATTTCCCACCCAAACCCACCCATATGGCCGAAACCACACCTCCCTCTCCCTCTCCATATTTCTTCTTCTTCTTCTTCTTCTATTCTTTTGTTTATTGCTCGATTGGATGAAGATAGCAGGAAAGCAGAGGTTCAGAGGAACGAAAAGCATCTCCATTCGCTTATCTGAAATTCCTACCAATGATTTACATAAGTATCCCTATCCCTATTCTATTATTTATCATTCGAAAACATCATTGTCAATTTATATCTGCCTGACTGAGATTTACAAGGTGACCATAGCTTGCTTCATACCAACAATCTCCGTGGGATTCGACCCTTACTCACGTAAGGTATTACTTGGACGACCCAGTGCACTTGCTGGTTAGTTGTATCGAAGTTGTGACAAATTATGAATGTGTAATCACGATTACGCGTACCAAGTTGCTCACGTGCCAGGAATAGTTTGAGCCTGGACATCACAATTTCGTGCACCACTCAGCCACAACCAACTCATATGCACTTTTCAAATATTTATATATACTAGAAACTGCAATTTTAAAATAAAATTCTTACCTTTTTTTTATATAATTAGTAGGAATTGGACTCAACGACAAGGTGAAACAGTGCCAGTGGGTGTTAGGCAGAACGGATTGCGGGCAAGAAGAGGTTAGCTCAGACTTCGACGGCAACGGCTCTGGCAGACGGAAAGCCACGAAGAATAACCATTAAACAGAGGGCAGAGCAAAGCAACACAAAGCAAGAGCAGCAGTAATTGCAGGTTCTTACCAGGTAAAACGGTGCTAGCACCAGTCTCTCTCTTTTCACGACGAGCTCCAGCAATGACGGCAGCGGCTCCAGAAGCTTCAACAGGGCACAGCAGAGGTAGCAATGGAGTTATACAGCGACAAAACCTAGCCTCCATCCTTTCTTAATCATCGAGCGCGCTTTCTTCTCCGTCTCGGGCTTGATGGCGGTGACAGTTTTGCGGCGGCGCGACGTAGTGAGGGCGACGGCGATGGCACCGACAGTAGCGGCGGCGTGACGCTCCTCGTGGTGATGACGGTGACGCAACTCCACGGGACGGCGATGCCTCCTCCTTGCGCGGCTGTCGGCGACGCATGGCACAGTGGCGACACGAAACAAGGCAGAACGCGGTGGCGAGCTGGACAGCGGCGACTTTTTCTCCGTCTTCCTTTGCCGATGATGCTATCCCCTCCTCACCGTTCTCCCTCTCTTCTCCCTTTCCCCTTTTCTTTCTTTCTTGTTCTCGTTTCCCTTCTTTCTTTCTTTTTTTCTTTCTTCAAGCTTCCCCTGTTTTCCCCTTTCTATTCTTTCCCTTTCTTTTTTTCTTTTCTTTCGTTGGGTATGGGGTGGTTAAGTTAGGGTTAATTCTTTTGGGAGTGTAAAATTATTAATAAAATAATAATTTAAAACTAAATTAAATATAAAGTAAATATCTTTGAAATACCATTTAATTACCAACTTGAAATTTATTTTCGAATAAATACTAATTCAATGAAAATTGGTGATAATTAGATTAATTCTTCTTTATTTATGAAATAAGGTTAAGAATCTATATATTAAAATTAAGGCATATAAAATACTCATTATTTTTCAATTATAAGAACTCTAAATAATAAATGAGTTTACTAAAATTTTATATAAAAATATCTAAAATGTAGTCTTAAATAAATATAATACATCATAATAATTTATTAATAACTTTGAAAAATTTAGGGGTCTTACAAAATATCTGCCATATTGTTGTGTTTTCTAGGTATATGTGATATGTCAAAATGTTTAAAATGTTGTATATGATTCTTTACTTCATTTAAATATTTCTCTAAGAAGGGGTCTCTTACTTGAAAATTACCAGTTACCTGTTGAACAACAAAGAGAGAGTCACAATGAACTTTGATGTTTTGAATGTTTGGCTCTTTTGCCAATCGAATTCCGGCGAGTAAAGCTTCATACTCGGATTGGTTGTTGCTTGCTTGAAACAAGAACCTTATAGATTGTTCGACATAAATACCAGTATTATCTTTAAAGAGGATTCCTGCTCCGTAACCCCTTCATTGGTAGCTCCGTCGATATATTGTTCCCACACTGGCAGGACTTCTTCTATTGTTGTAAATTCAGTGACAAAATCAGCCAATATTTGAGCCTTCAACGACTCTCTTAATTGATAGAAGATGTCGAATTCTGATAATTCGACTGACCATTTGATTAGTCGTCCTTCCAGGTCTGGTCATGATAATATCTGTCAGAGTGGTTGACTTGTCCGAACTATGATTTGGTGGTTCTGAAAATAATGTTGTAAGTGCCTGGCTGTGATTATTAAAGCGAACACTAGCTTTTCTATGGTTGGGTATCTTGTCTTTTCATTTTGTAGCACCTTGCTTATGAAGTAAACTGAACATTGTTTGTTACCTATTTCTGTGACAAGTACAGAGCTAACTACATGAGTTGAAACTGAAAGGTATAAGTAGAGAGATTTACCATGTTGTGGTTTTCGAAGAATTGGTAGTGAACTAATGAGATTATTAAAGTTGTTGAATGCTTGTTCACACTCGTCGGTCCAAGTGAATTTTTTGGCTTTTCTAAGGGTGTTAAAGAAGTGATAAAATCGTGCTGCAGCTACAGGCAAAAACCTTGATAGAGTAGCAAGTCGACCAGTGAGTTGTTGTACTTCCTTTGGTATTTTGGATGATTGAATTCGTATGATGGCTTGGCATTTGTTGGTGTTTGCCTTAATTCCCCTGTGTGTCAGCAGAAAACCGAAGGATTTTGTCACCAAGTACTCCGAATGCACATTTTCCTGAATTTAACCGCATGTTGTATTTCCGCAGTTAGTGAAAGACTTCATGGAGGTCGGCTAGATAGGTGGTGCAGAATTTATAACCCACAAACTAACCGGCAAGTGCACCGAGTCGTACCAAGTAATACCTCAGGTAAGTGAGGATCAATCCCACAAAGATTGATGGACTAAGCAACAATGATTGCGTGATTTACTTAGTTAGACAAATAGAAAAGAGTGTTGAGAGTTCAAATGCATCAAACAGTAATTCAGATAATCAGAAAACAAGCAGTAAATTGAAGTGAAATATATATGGAGCAAACAGTTAAGGCTTCAGAGATATCTATCTTCCGGATTGACTTTTCTTACTAACTATTTTAATCAGGCAAGATTCAATTCATGGCAAACTATATGTGACTAAACCCTAATTCTTTAGACCTTTTTAGTCTCCTTTAACCTTTATCAACCGCCAATTCCTTGGTCACTTAATTCCAATTAGAGGGTGAAGTTCAATTCTAGTTTATATGCCACAGAAACCCTAATTACCCAAATATAAGAGGATTATATGTCACGTATCTCGTTAAGACTAGATAATTAGAAATTTAGGAGAAATTATTTTCAAGCTGTTGTTCAAGTAAAGAGCTTTTCCAAGTTATACAAGAACTCAATTAGAACCAAGGTTATACTTCCGTTCCACCCATATTCAAAAGATAAAGAAAGAAAACAATTCTTGAAATGGAAATCAGTACATGAATTAAAATAGAAAAATAATAGTATTAATCCATACAATAGACAGAGCTCCTAACCTTAACAGTGGAGGTTTAGTTGCTCATGGTTCAGAGAGTAAACAATGATTCTGAAAAACTGTAAATTGCGGAATGAGGTACGCAGACAAGAGATATCAATCCTAATTAATGTAAATTATATTTCCTAAAACTAAATAATATCTTTTCCTATTTTAAAAATAAAATAAAGTTTAATCAAAACTTAATAAATAATCCGTGCAAGCCTTGTACAGCGTGGGGACCACTTGGTTTAGAGTAGGTGGCACCAAACTTGGAGAATCCAAGTTTGGTTTCAACACACCCGAATGCAATTCTTCAAGTCTCCTTAGCTGGTGCCATACTTGAGGTATCTCAAGTTTGGCTTCATCAAGTCCGTAAGCACTCCTTCAAAGTTTTCCTTGCTGGCGCCAAACTTGAGATATCTCAAGTTTGGCTTCAGCAAGCTAGTACACTTTCCTTAGAGAATGAGTTTGTGGCGCCAAACTTGAGGTATCTCAAGTTTCGCTTCACTGAGGCCAAAAGCAATGGGGCTTGTGTAGTGCTCCTGGCGCCAAACTTGGAGAATTCCAAGTTTGGCGCTGTTGAGGCTGAGTGTGCTGGAGAAGAAGTGTGCACTATTATACATCATTGTAAATCTCTGGACGTTAGCTTTCTAATGCCACTAGAATCATGTCAATTGGACTTCTGTAGCTAAAGTTATTCCTATTGGAGTGCAGGGAGGTCAGAGTTGACAGCATCATTCACTTTCTTCTCTTTTTCTACAGAAACTCCATCAAATCTATCTGAATATTACCTGAAATAAATAGGATTGCAAACAGCTCAAAGTAGCATTCATAGTAGCTAGAGGATGTTTAATTCTTGATTAAACTCAATAATTTGAATACAAATTCACTAGGAAAAGATAGGAAAGATGCTCACGCATCACAACACCAAACTTGAATTGTTGCTTGCGGTCAAGAAACCAAAACTAATACATGATTAAGATGTGAATTTGCATGAGAAGTGAGAGTTCAATTAGGCTCATGTCTCTTCTTGAAATGGGGTTTATCTGTTTCAACACTTAATAGTTTTGGCATCTCACTCTCCTTTGAATAAGAGGAATGTCATTGTCATTCGAAGTTAGAATCTGGATAATATTATGAATTCTCTAATCCTTTATACTTCAGTTTAATCCTTGAATACAAAAAATTTCCTTTAATTCTCTTTTCTTTGGTGCTTTGAACCTTGAGCCTAGCCGTGACTTTAAATGTTTCATCTCAAGCTTCACTTGACACAAAAACACCACAAGTACTTAACTGGAAAACTTTCTTGAAGTTCTGATTTTTCTTTCAGTTACTCCCAGACAGTGGTGCTCAAAGCCTTTGGCATACTCTGTTAACTGTATTTGATCTCGACTCTTAGTGTTCTGTCTCAAGGGTTACTTGACACATCTACATCCCAAGTATATGACTAGGAAAACAACTCTTTGAGCTTTTAATCATGTCTGACCTCCCTAGTCATTGATGCTCAGAGTCTTGGACCTTGTTTTTTATATTTTTTTTCTTTTCTTTTGCTGTTTCTTTTGCTTCAAGGATTAAGCTTTCACTAACTTCAAAGAATTCATAATATTTCTCTAAATTCATGTTCCTTATACATCAACATCCCTTGACTCAAACTCAAATATGCACTGTTCATGTCATGCATTCAGAATCACAAAGAATACCACCACATTTAAGTAATTAAGACTACTCTTTGTTATAAACTCTATTTCTCATGCAATACATATTTTTCTTTTGAATTCAAGCTCAGTAAGCAATACATGAGACATTTTTTTAAACTAAAATCAAATGACAGAATGAAACTAAATCTAAGAACTGAAAGTACTAAAAATCATGCAGGAAATCTAAACAACAGAAAACAGAAGACAACAAAATAAGAACGGAAGGGGAAATAGAATGAGAGAAACTCAACCACCTCAGTTATGCTAGTGGCCATCTCGTTCCTCCGACTGTGCTCCTCCATGAAGAACATTCATCTCCCCATGGTGCCACTGATGATAAGCTAAATAGAGAGCATATTCTAAAACACCAAACTTAAAAGTTTTCTTGTCCCCAAGCAAAGAAAAACTCCAAGGTGTCAAAAATTCCTTTTAATTGCTCCTGTTTCTGTTCTAATCACTCTGCATGACCAAAACACATGTAAAACATGAAAAATTCTAAAAAAAATTGAGAAAAAGTAATTTAAAACCAGAACTAAAATAACTATAATGCTAAAATCAAAAGAACTATAAAATTAAAACCAAAGTAACTGCAGAACCAAGGATATTAGTAGTTGGGTTGCCTCCCAACAAGCGCTTCTTTACTGTCACTAGCTTGACGGTCAGCTCCTCTAGGGAGGAGGATCATAGGGGTTTAACTCTTCACCCCTCACTGTGAACTTCTTTCCTGTGCTCCCATTGATCAACTCTATATGCTCAAGAGACAGGATCTTGTTCACTGTATGAGGCAGGATTGGACATGCAGTGAATACCACCTTCATTCCTGGGGAGAAGTCTTCAATGGGAATCTTTTTGTTTCTCCATCCCTTGGGTACTTTCTTCTTTTTGGGAACCTCCTCCTTGGTAGATGATGCATTCCTGACACCAAACTTAGGGTTGATGTCAGCAGAAATTTTATTGATTGTCAACAAAGAAGGTTTGAGCTGCAGATTCTGTTGTGCATCATCAGGGGGTTCTTGAAGGTTTGGATTGATAAGCTCAGTCTGCATGCACCTTTCCTTTTCACCTGCTGAATGCATATATTTGAAGACATGAAAGATCAGTTGCTCATTATGCACTCTAAGCACTAATTCACCCACTTCTACATCAATTAGAGCTCTTCCAGTGGCTAGGAAATGTCTTCCTAGAATTATAGAGGCATTCTCATCCTCTCCCGTGTCAAGAATCATAAAATCTGCTGGGAGGAAGAACTTACCCATTTTGACCAAGATATTCTCCACTAATCCATATGCAGGCTTTATAGATTTGTCTGCCATCTGTAATGCTATCCTTGTGGGTTGTGCCTCTTGGATTTGCAACTTCTTTATCACATACAAGGGCATTAAATTGATGCTTGCTCCTAGATCACATAATGTTTTCTCAAAGGTTGTGCTTCCAATGGTGCATGAAATTTGAAAGCTCCCTGGATCTGGCATCTTCTTTGGCAAGTTATTCTGAATTATGGCACTACATTCCTTAGTCAGGACCACTGTCTCATCTCCCTTTAAAGGCTTCTTCTTTGACAACAACTCCTTCATCATGAATTTAACATAAAGAGGAATTTGCTCCAAAACCTCCGCAAAAGGAAGATTGATTTGTAACTTTCTGAAAACTTTCAAGAACTTTGAAAACTGCTTGTCATTGGTCTACTTTAGAAGTCTCTGAGGATATGGCATCTTAGTTTTGTACTTAGGAGCTTTAGGCAATGTAGGATGAGTGTCAAGAGAGACTAGGAAGGGGTTATCTGAACGCCTAGGAGGGGTGTGTACTACTGTGTCTTCAGTCTGCTCTGGAGCTTCTTTTTTCAACTGGCTGCTCAGTAACTTGTGCTTCCGTACTTGTCACTTGTCTACTTATCAAGATGATAACCTTGCATTACTCTATTGGATTCACCACTGTATCACCAGGAAATGTACTTAGAGGCCTCTTAGGTATTTGCTTACTCAACTGGCCTACTTGCACCTCCAAGTTTCTGAGGGAAGCTCTAGTTTTCTGCATAAAACGATTCAGTACTGCTTCCATATCAGTGTTCTTCTGGGGTTGAGAATTTGCCTGTTGAGGTGGTTGTTGATGATGAGACTGAAACTGGCAGTTATTATGATTATTCTGCTGAAAACTGCCCTGAGAATTATTGTTAAAATTCTGTGATCACTGAGGTTGCTCTCTCCACCTAAAATTTGGGTGATTTCTCCACCCCTGATTATAGGTCTTAGAGTATGAATCATTATTGGGGTTTCTAGGAGCATTCCCCATGTAATTGACCTGTTCAGAAGAAGATTGAACATAATCATAATTCTCACCATGCATAGAGCTACTAGTCATGTCATAAGGGGCCTCTTGAGGTGCGTTCTGAATGTTGACAGTTAAAATCTACATCCTACTCAATTGTTGAGTAATTAAATTCATCTGCTGAGACAAAATTTTGTTCTGAGCAAGAAGAGCATCAAAAGCTTCTGCTTCCATAATGCTTTTCTTCTGAGGAGTCCCAGAATTCACAGGATTCCTGTTCGATGAGTATAAGTATTGGTTGTTAGTAACCAACTCAATGAGCTCAGTAGTCTCCTCCAATGTCTTCTTCATGTGCAATGAACCACCTGCAGAATTATCTAAACACATCTTGGACATTTCACATAAGCCCTCATAAAAGATATACAGCTGAGTCCATTTAGAAAACATGTCCGGAGGGCATTGCCTGGTCAGTAGCTTGAATCTCTCCCAGGTTTCATAAAGGGTCTCACCATCCTTCTGTCTGAAGGTCTGAACCTCCACCCTCAGCTTGGTCAGCTTTTGTAGGAGAAAAATTTAGTCAGAAATCCAGTGACCACCTTGTCCCAAGTATCCAGACTCTCCTTGGATTGAGAATCTAACCACAGCTTTGCTCTATTCCTCACAGCAAATGGGAAGAGCATGAGTTTGTATACCTTAGAATTCACTCCATTGGTCTTCACAGTATTACAAATTTGCAGGAAATTAGAAATAAATTGATTTGGGTCTTCATGAGGAAGTCCATGATTTGGGTCTTCAGTCAAAGTTGTTTGTAGCTATGGGAGACACCACAACGTTTTTTCCATAAAGATATACATTAGGAGTAGTGTATGACCCAAGCACTCTTCTAGGTTGCTCATTCTCATTCAGATTTGCCATATTGGGATTCGCAGCATGATTTTGATCTATGGTGGACTCTGCAGCTTCTCTTTCAAGAGTACCACTCATATTTTCACTAGCCTTGTAAAGTCTAGCTTGTTGCAAACGCCGCCTCAAATTCCGTTCAGGTTCAGGATCAAAATCTATAAGAGGTTCCTTGTCCCTATTTCTGCTCATAAACAGATAGAAGATAAGAAAAAAGTGAGAATCTCTACGTTAGAGTGCAGAGAATTCCCGGTGAGGTAACCTGTGTAAAGAAATAAAATAAAAATACTAAATAAACTAGGCAATAAAATTCAAAAATTGTAAGTAAATTTAGGACAAAATTTTTGAAATTATTAAGAAAAATAATTAGAAAAATTTAAAATAAAAATAACTAGGGGACACCAAACTTAATTTCAGAAATTACGAAAAAATTGTAGCTAAAAATTTTGAAAATTAAAGTGCAAAATTAAATAAAATTAAAGTTAAAATGCCTAATCTAAGCAATCAAACAACTAATAGTTGTCAATCAATCCCCGGCAACGGCGCCAAAAACTTGGTGCGAAATTTATAGCCCACAATCTAACCGGCAAGTGCACCGGATCATACCAAGTAATACCTCAGGTGAGTGAGGGTCGATCCCACGAGGATTGATGGACTAAGCAACAATGATTGCGTGATTTACTTATTTAGACAAACAGAAAAAAGTGTTGAGAGTTCAAATGCATCAAACAGTAATTCAGAGAATTAGAAAACAAGCAGTAAATTGAAGTGAAATATATATGGAGCAAACAGTTAAGGCTTTAGAGATATCTATCTTCCGGATTGACTTTTCTTAATAACTATTTTAATCATGCAAAATTCAATTCATGACAAACTATATGTGAATAAACCCTAATTTCTTAGACCTTTTTAGTCTCCTCTAACCTTTATCAACTGCCAATTCCTTGGTCACTTAATTCCAATTAGAGGGTGAAGTTCAATTCTAGTTTATATGCCACAAAAATCCTAATTACCCAAATATAAGAGGATTATATGTCACGTATCCCGTTAAGTCCAGATAATTAGAAATTTAGGAGAAATTGTTTTCAAGCTGTTGTCCAAGTAAAGAGCTATTCCAAGTTATACAAGAACTCAATTAGAACCAAGGTCATACTTCCGTTCCACCCAGATTCATAAGATAAAGAACGAAAACAATTCTTGAAATAGAAATCAGTACATGAATTAAAATAGAAAAATAATAGTATCAATTCATACAATAGACAGAGCTCCTAACCTTAACAATGAAGGTTTAGTTGCTCATGGTTCAGAGAGAAAACAAGGATTCTGAAAAACTGTAAATTGTAGAATGAGGTATGACGACAAGAGATATCAATCCTAATTAATATAAATTATATTTTATAAAACTAAATAATATCTTTTTCTATTTTAAAAATAAAATAAAGTTTAATCAAAACTTAATAAACAATCCGTGCAAGCCTTGTACAGCGTGGAGACCACTTGGTTTAAAGTAGGTGGCGCCAAACGTGGAGAATCCAAGTTTGGCTTCAACACACACGAATGCAATTCTTCAAGTCTCCTTAGCTGGCGCCAAACTTGAGGTATCTCAAGATTGGCTTCATCATGTTCGTAAGCACTCCTTCAAAGTTTTCCTTGCTAGCGCCAAACTTGAGGTATCTCAAGTTTGGCTTTAGCATACAAGTACGCTTTCCTTAGAGAATGAGTGTGTGGCACCAAACTTAAGGTATCTCAAGTTTGGCTTCACTGAGGCCGAAAGCAATGGGGCTTGTGTAGTGCTCCTGGCGCCAAACTTGGAGAATCCCAAGTTTTGCTCCGTTGAGGCCGAGTGTGCTGGAAAAGAAGTGTGCACTATTATACATCATTGGAAAGCTTTGGATGTTAGCTTTCTAATGCCACTGAAGGCACATCAATTAGACCTTTGTAGCTAAAGTTATTTCTGTTGGAGTGCAGAGAGGTCAAAGTTGACATCATCATTCACTTTCTTCTCTTTTTCTACAAAAACTCCATCAAATCTATTTGAATGCTACCTGAAATAAACAGGATTGCACACAATTCAAAGTAGCATTCATAGTGGCTAGAGGATGATTGATTCTTGATTAAACTCAACAATTTGAATGCAAATTCACTTGGAAAAGATAGGAAAGATGCGTGGGCTTCTTTTGAATCTGATTTAACGACCATGTTGATGCGTAAGCATCTTCCATATCTTTTCCTAGTGAATTTGCATCTAAATTGTTGTATTTAATAAAGAATTAATTATATTTTAGCCACTATGGATGCTATTTTGAGTTTTGTGCAATACTGTTTATTTTAGGTAGCATTCGGCTGGATTTGATGGAGTTTCTGCATAGAAAGAGAAGAAACCAAGGAGATGACCAGCGAATACCGACGCGGACGCATGGCTCACGCGACCGCACGGAATGGAGGAATTCACAATGATGCGATCGCGCGCCTGACGCGAACGCGTGGACTGGAATCTGCACAAATGACGCGAACGCGTGGACGACACGGAAGCGTCACATGCGCCACGTGCAAAAAATGCAGAAAAATGCAGGGGGCGATTTTTGGGCTGTTTTAACTCAATTTTTAGCCCAGAAAACACATATTAGAAGCTGCAGAATGGACAGAACAAGTGGTCCCCACCCATCAACTGAAGATCTATTAATTAATTCAAATTTAAATTCAAATCTTAAATTAGGAAAAGATATTATTTTAATTTTTAGTTTTAGATATTAGATTTTAAATTTATTAGGATTAGTTATAAAAGGAAGAAGCTTTCCTTCCTTTAGAGAGGTCCTGGGGAGGATCCCATTCCATACAAATTTACATTCTATATTCCATGAGTAACTAATCCTCCATTGTTAAGGTTAGGAGCTCTGTCTATTGTATGGATTGATAATATTAATTTTCTATTTTAATTCATGTTTTGATTTATATTTCAATAATTGTTTTCGTTCTTTATTTTATGAATTTGGGTGGAACGGAAGTATGACCCATGTTCTATTTGAGTTCTTGTATAACTTGGAAAAACTCTTTACTTGAACAATAGCTTGAAAACATATTATCCTGAATTTCTAATTGTTTGTATTTAACGGGATACGTGACATATAATCCCTTTATTTTTGGATAATTAGGATTCTTGTGGCATATAAACTAGAATTTGATCATCACCCTCTAATTGAAATTAATTGACCAAGGAATTGGCAGTTGATGAATTTTAGAGGAGACTATGAAGGTCTAAGGAATTAGGGTCTAGTCACAAATAGTTTGCCATGAATTAAATCTTGCATGATTAAAATAGTTAATAAGAAAAGTCAATCCAGAAAATAGATAACTCTGAAACCTTAACTGTTTTCTCCATATTTTATTCCCAACTTATTTATCTGCCTATCTTTAATATTTTTGCTATTATTTAATCTCGTTGAACTCTCAACACTATTTTCTATTTGTCTAACTAATCCTATCAAACGCTATTGTTGCTTAATCTATCAATCCTCGTGGGATCGACTCTTACTCACGTAAGGTATTACTTGGTACGACCCGGTGCACTTGCCGGTAAGTTAGTAGGTTATAAATTCCGCACCAAGTTTTTGACACCGTTGCCAGAAATTGACTGTGATTAACAACTATTAATTGTTTGATTGTTTAGATTAGACATTTTAATTTTAATTTTATTTAAATATTGTTTTATTAATATTTCAAAAAAAATTTTAAAATTCTCCTTGTTTTTTTTCCGTTAGCAAATTCCCCTGCCCCCGTTTTATTAATTTTGTTTACTTCCGTTAAAATTTTTTTTTTAAAAATCTCGTCGATTTTTTTTTAGTTTATTTTATTTCTCTTTTCATTTTCATTTTTTTCTTTTTCTTTCTTCATTTTACTTTGTTTATTTTTTTTATTTTTTTTTACTTTTTATATTCTACATACCAAGAACCACCACCTCTCTATCCATATCAAGAACCATCCTCTTTTTACACTTATCAAGAACCATCACCTCCTCCTTATTCATTTCAAATACCATCAGATCTTGAGCTTCTCATAAAAGAATTCTTACATGATATAAAGACAAGTGTCAAAAATATAGAGAAGCATGTGCAGTCGATTATCAAGTCACAGGAAGAGGAGCAAGTAAATTCCTTCCCAAGAAATATAATGCAAGATCCTATAGAAGAAAGTGAGGAAATCAATCAAAAGAGTTCATACTCCAGTGAACTAGAGAACTTTCCATCCTCACACATGGAAGAAGAGGAAGATGCAAAAACAAAGGAGGAAGATGCACAACCTCCCATGCCCTTGGTAAGTAATGAAGAAGAGATTGAATTAGAAGACAGCTACCAAGAGGAAGAGGTTGAAATTGAGGAAGCCTGCAAAGAAGTGGAAGAATTCAAAGAAGAACACAAGGGAGTGGAGCTTGCAAGACCTCTTCCAAAGCCATCACCATCCAATACAACATTCAAGTGGGTAAAATTCCTATCCTTAATCCTTACTTTCCCACTTGAATATGGGCTACTGGAGACGGATGGTCAACTTAGAGCTCTTTGTGGCATTAAGAGTAAGAGGAAGATGGTTAGTGGTAAGAGTTGTCAAGCAAGGTTCAATATGGTTGCATGCTCCAAATTGAAGTGCAAGGATTGGTGTAGAGCTCAATTGAATGGGTTTAGAAGGTTGTTTGGATGTTTCTGTGAGAATTCAGATCAATTGCCACCCGGTGGGAACAATGGTGATCCACAAGAAGACGGGTGTAAAAGCAAGGTTTGGGACCCTGGAATTCATTCTCACAATCAACACTATTGGGGCCTTGTCACTTGCTTCAACTTGCTCGAAGGAGTTATGCGCCTAGTTTGGAATCCCAGTGGCCATTGGATTAACAAACATTGGTGGAGATTCTTGGATCAGTACAAGCACAAGCCACCATGACAAGGAGCTCACCACATGTCCAACTTAAGGACTTTAACTAAAAGTGCTTGGTGGGAGACAACCCACCGTGGTATGATCGTTCTTTTTCATTCTTAGTTGTTTTTCGTAGTAGTAGTTTTTACTTAGTTGATTTTTATTAAGTTCTTACTAATTTTTTGATCATGCAGCTATTTTATCACAAGAACCGAACACCTCAGGCTAAAAAAAAGAGAGAGAGAACACATGACGCGCAAGCATCGCTGACGCGTACGCGTCAGGTGGGTGCGTGTGAAAAAATAAATTTGACAGAGAGTTGCGAGGGAGTGGCGCTGGAATAGTGCCTTTGGCACAAATTGTTTCACGCGACCGCGTCGATGACGCGCCCGCGTCATGTGGGAAAACTGCCTCCCACGCGTCCGTGTCACGCGTGACCTGCATAATCGACGTAAAAGAGTGTTTGGGCAGAGAGTTGTGCTGGCTTGGGGCAAGAAGTGTGCTAAAAGCACAAATTTGGTCACGCGAACGCGTACCCCATGCGTCCGCGTTGTTTTTTTCAATATCGGCCATCCACGCGATCACGTCCCCCACGCGTTCGCGTCACTTCAACAGCGCGCTAATCGCGCGATCGCGTGACTCACGCGTCCGCGCCGCTTGCGCTGCACTAGTTCTGCCCAATTTTCTTTCTCTCTCTCTCTCCCAATCCCTATTCTCGCTTATTCTTTTATCCTCTTCTTTTTCTTTCTTCATAATAATTCATCTCTTTCTAATTTCAGTTCTTCTTTGCTTGAGGACAAGCAAACATTTAAGTTTGGTGTTGACGCTTCGCTTAAGGATTTTCTGTTTATTCCTATGGCACCAAAAGGGAGGCGAATCATCTTCACAAAGGAGCACAACCTGAAGAATAAAATGACCGCTCAGATAACTAAGGTGGTTGAGTTCCTTTCATTTTTTTTCTTTCCGCTTTTATTATGTATGTTCTGGTTTTCTGCTAGTTTGCTTTGTTTGCTGTATGATCCTTTATTAGTAGATTCATAGGTTATAGTTTAATTTTTCTGTTAAGTGCTTTAATTCTGAAAGATGTCTCATGTATTGCCCACTAAGCTTGAAATCAAAAAGAAAGAAGAACAGATGTAGTGCATGAGAATTTGAATTTAATTTTTAGAGTAGTCTCATTTACTTAGATGTGGTGGTATTTTCTGTGATTCTGAATGAATGCTTGAACAGTGCATATTTTTTTATAGTGAAGTTTATGAATGTTAAAATTGTTGGCTCTTGAAAGAATGATGAAAAAGAGAAATATTATTGATAATCTGAAAAATCATAAAATTGATTCTTGAAGCAAGAAAAAGCAGTAAAAAACACAAAGCTTGCGGAAAAAAAAAAGAAAAGAAGTAGAAAAAAAGAAAAAGCAAGCAGAAAAAGCCAATAACCCTTTTAACTAAAAGGCAAGGGTAAAAAGGATCCAAGGCTTTGAGCATTAATGGATAGGAGGGCCCAAAGGAATAAAATCCTGGCCTAAGCGGCTAAATCAAGCTGTCCCTAACCATGTGCTTGTGGCGTGAAGGTGTTAAGTGAAAAGCTTGAGACTGAGCGGTTAAAGTCGTGATCCAAAGCAAAAAGAGTGTGCTTAAGAACTCTGGCACCTCTAACTGGGGACTCCAGCAAAGCTGAGTCACAATCTGAAAAGGTTCACCCAGTTACGTGTCTGTGGCATTTATGTATCCGGTGGTAATACTGGAAAACAAAATGCTTAGGGTCATGGCCAAGACTCATAAAGTAACTGTGTTCAAGAATCAACATACTGAACTAGGAGAATCAATAACACTATCTGGATTCTGAGTTTTCATGGATGCCAATCATTCTGAACTTCAAAGGATAAAGTGAGATGCCAAAACTATTCAGGATTGCAGTTGTAAACCCCACTATAAGAAGAGACATGAGCTTAATCGAACTCTCATTCTCATGCAAATTCACATCCTAAGCTTATATTAGTTTTTGGTTGCTTGAGGACAAGCAACAGTTTAAGTTTGGTGTTGTGATACGTGAGCATCTTCCCTATCTTTTCCTAGTGAATTTGCATCTAAATTATTGAAGTTAATAAAGAATTAATTATAATTTAGCCACTATGGATGCTATTTTGAGTTTTGTGCAATACTGTTTATTTTAGGTAGCATTCGGCTGGATTTGATGGAGTTTCTGCAGAGAAAGAGAAGAAACCAAGGAGATGACCAGTGAATACCGACGCGGACGCATGGCTCACGCGACTGCGCGGAATGGAGGGATTCGCAATGACGCGATCGCGTGCCTGACGCGAACGCGTGGACTGGAATCTGCACAAATGACGTGAACGCGTGGACGACGCGGACGCGTCACATGCGCCACATGCAGAAAATGCAGAAAAATGCTGGGGGCGATTTCTAGGCTGTTTTAACTCAATTTTCAGCCCAGAAAACACAGATTAGAAGCTGCAGAATGGACAGAACAAGTGGTCCCCACTCATCAACTGAAGATCTGTTAATTAATTCAAATTTAAATTCAAATATTAAATTAGGAAAAGATATTATTTTAATTTTTAGTTTTAGATATTAGATTTTAAATTTATTAGGATTAGTTATAAAAGGAAGAAGCTTTCCTTCCTTAGAGAGGTCCTGGGGAGGATCCTATTCCATACAAATTTACATTCTATATTCCATGAGTAACTAATCCTCCATTGTTAAGGTTAGGAGCTCTGTCTATTGTATGGATTGATAATATTATTTTTCTATTTTAATTTATGTTTTGTTTTATATTTCAATAATTGTTTTCGTTCTTTATTTTATGAATTTGGGTGGAACGGAAGTATGACCCATGTTCTATTTGAGTTCTTGTATAACTTGAAAAAGCTCTTTACTTGAATAATAGCTTGAAAACATATTATCCTGAATTTCTAATTGTTTGTATTTAACGGGATACGTGACATATAATCCCTTTATTTTTGGATAATTAGGATTCTTGTAGCATATAAACTAGAATTTGATCATCACCCTCTAATTGGAATTAATTGACCAAGGAATTGGCAGTTGATGAATTTTAGAGGAGACTAGGAAGGTCTAAGGAATTAGGGTCTAGTCACAAATAGTTTGCCATGAATTAAATCTTGCATGATTAAAATAGTTAATAAGAAAAGTCAATCCAGAAAATAGATAACTCTGAAACCTTAACTGTTTTCTCCATATTTTATTCTCAACTTATTTATCTGCCTATCTTTAATATTTTTGCTATTATTTAATGTCTTTGAACTCTCAACAATATTTTCTATTTGTCTAACTAATCCTATCAAACGCTATTGTTGCTTAATCTATCAATCCTCGTGGGATCGACCCTTACTCACGTAAGGTATTACTTGGTACGACCCGGTGCACTTGCCGGTAAGTTAGTGGGTTATAAATTCCGCACCACATGTCATCGACATAGACTTTCATGCATGTTCTGACCTATTTGCTCTTTGAAAATCTTATCCATCCGCCACTGATATGTTGCTCCAGCATTTTTAAGTCCAAAAGGCATTACTTTATAACAAGAATTACCGTTATAAATGCAGTCTTATCCTGGTCTTCTTGGTGCATTAGTATCTGATTATATCCAGAATAAGCGTCTATAAAACTTAACACCTTGAATCCTGATGTGTTGTTGACTAGCATGTTGATGTTCGGCAATGGGTACGAATCTTTAGGACATGCCTTGTTTAAGTTTGTAAACTCCACACACATACGCCACTTTCTCGAGCTCCTTTTTACCATGGCTACGTTTGCGAACCATGATGAGAATCTTAGTTCTTTGATGAATCCTGCGTCAAGTAGTTTCTGGGTTTCTGTTGGGGTTGTATTTTTCCTTTTCGTCCCTAGGTTTAACTTTTTCTGGTGTACTGGTTGGCCTCTTGGGTTGTTAGCAAGTTTATGGCATATAATATTTGGATTGATCCCGAGGGCATATATGCTGGCATCCATGCAAAGAGGTCGGTGAGGGACCTAAGGAATTTGGTGAGGTTTTGCTCATTTCCTACAAAAAGAAGCAGATTCGATGTTAGTATACTGGTGTTTGAATTCAGTTAGTGGTACCTTATTTAGTTCATCAGTTGGGGTAGGTTGGCTAGAAAAATTGTCTCGGGGATCTCGTTCAGCTAATGTTGGATGTCTTCCACATTGTAGACACAGTTGATTCTTTGAATGGTTTCTTTTGCTGGTAGCTTCAACTTTAAACCTGCGTTGTAGCATTGTCATACGTCCTTATGATCGGCATGCACTGTTGCTATATCCGACACATGGAACTTTACACATAAATGAACTGTAGAAACAATAGCTCCAAAAGATTTAAGGGATGGTCATCCCAAGATGATATTATAAGAACTAATGCAATCAACTGTTAAGAATTGAATATCTAAGGTTTTCGAACGTGGGGGTTCCCCAAGTGTTGTTCTTAACCATACATAACCTGTCACGAGTACCCTTTCTCTGGAGAACCCTACCAATTCGCCAGTTGAGGGTTGTAAGGCTTTGTCGCTAAGCTGTATTTTTTTGAATGTTGAGTAGAACAATACATCAGCACTACTTCCTGGGTCCAATAAAACTTTTTTAACCGTCAATTCTCCTACGTTCACAAAGATCACCACAGGGTTTTCTAGGTTTGAGCATTGTGATTTAAAGTCAGATTTGTCAAAAGAAATGCATTCGATGGGGAGTGATACTTCTTGTGTTCTGGAGGATCCTTCCATGGTCAGCATGGTTCGGTAACTTTGTTTTCTAACCGTGTTGGTGATTCCTCCACCTGCAAAACCTTCCGAGATATAATTTATAACACCATTTAATTTGGGAAAATCTAATGTATCGTTCCAAGTTTCCTTGTCTTTAAGAGCTGAATTATTGTTTGGTTGGTCTGCAACCATGTTTGTGATTTCTTTTTTCCCTCTACTGCTGACATATTCGTCCAATAAGCCTGTCTTGCCAATCTTTTCAGTAGATCTTTTGTCTATCTTTTGATCTTGGTAAGTTCTGGCTTTGCTAGGTGGCTTTATGAGCTTACTGTGGAGAATTTCTTTTATTATATCCTCTCTTTTTATGTTTAATTTTGTGTAGAAGTTAAACTTTAGTGTCAATTTAAAAGGTTTTCTTGGTTCGTGTGCCAAACCTTGCCTTCTCTGCCTATCTTCTTCTCTTTGAGATGTTTGTGGTGTTTGTGTTTCGGTCTTTCTGGCTTTCCTTAGCTCTTCGATTTCTATTTGTCCCAATGCTTTGTCTGTGAATTCGGCCAACATTTTGGACTTAGTGTCAACAATAGTCTCCTGAAATCTCCCTGGACATAATCCACTTTTTAACGCATGAAGGTGCATGTCGGAACTGAGGTCGGAAATTTTCATTGCTACTTTTGCAAATCTTGTCATGTAGTCTTTTAAGCTTTCATGTCGTCCTTGCTTGATAATGCTGAGGAAATCAAAATCATGAACATAGATTTTTGAGGCTGTAAAATGGTTGACAAATTGGTCGGCAAACTCGTCAAAGCTGGAAATTGAACCTGTAAGGAGAGTAGAAAACCATAATAAAGCAGCTTCGTCCAAAAAGGTCGAAAACGAATGACATAAGATTCGGTCAGAAGCACCGTTTAAAAACATCATAGATTCAAATTTAGTGACATGAATTTTGGGTCACCAAACCCCTCATAAGGCTTTAGCGTGGTTGGAAGTGTAAAGTTCTTTGGCATTTGGAAGTTCATGATTTCGTCAAAGAAAGGATTTGTTCTCTTCTTATTGGACTTGGGGGGTGTGACTTCCATTGCCGTGTTTGTATCAGATTGATGCTCGTCTTCGAGGTTTTCCTTGCTTGCAGTCTTTTTGTCGCCCTCTTCATTGTCTGCTTTACTCGCCAAGAGTTCGAACATTTTCTTTACTTCTGTTTGGAGAGCAGCGTTCATGGCCACCAATTCGGTATGAGTGGGGGGAGTCGGCGGCAGTGAATCATCAGTCATTTTTGAAATCTTGCAAAAAAGGAAAAAATGCCAACAAAGGAAAAAGAGAAGTGGGGTAATATTAGAATCGGGCCCACGGTGGACGCTAAATGTTCTGTCAAGATACTCTGTCGAACTATAACTTGCCACTGAGATTCCACGAAGGCTTCAAGATTTCTATTCGGTACAGATGAGCAATAATCCTCCAAACTTCGACTCGGGTGTGGAACCTGCAAAAAGAATTCTGACGCTCAAGTTAGTTAAATATCTCCTTTAAAATTTTAAGTGCTGAGATGGTGATTTATTTTCTGAATGTGTCCCTTATATTGTGTTAGCACTACTATTTATCATTGTTCGGGACCAACGGTTTTGTCCATTGTTTCCTCATTTTGAGATAGATCCGAGAAAGTAGGAAACCATTCTTCGTAGTGGGCCGTTGTTACTTTGAAATATTTTTTGAATAAGTATCTGAAGTATAACCGTTTTTTGCCGAAAATAATCTTTTCCAAATTTTCGAATAAATTACCTTTCTTGTCTCACCTCCTCAGTAATGTTTTCCACTCTTCTCACTAACACCCTTCATCCCTTCCCTAAATTAATAATCGATCACGGTTTTGGAACGAGACAGGTCGTCATCTTCAAGCAAGAGATTTCATGGTGATCTTAACAATGGAAGCAACACCACCATTCACGAGAGGAGAACATCTCCTTTGTTTCACTTCTTAACCAGCTCCCTCATAACACAACGTTTCATCCAAACTCCATTCTTGGCTCCATTGGAGCACTGTGTTGAGGCAACAATTTCAACTTCCAGACTTAAATTGGAACTAACTAATCAATTAATTATTATTATTATTATTATTATTA